>NC_135419.1:17987602-18107602 GCF_051991245.1 Festucalex cinctus
ATACATGGTCTGACAAAAAAAAAACACTTCCTCAGGTACACAGTGCCGTTCAATACTACTCCATACAACAAATGCATCTTTTTTTGTATTAGAAAGGTGTACCTAATGTTGCGGAATGTGATTTATTTTTTTTGTGTGTGGATATTTTGTCGTGTAGTAAGAGTAACTTCAGCTAGAACTGGCATCACTTCGGTGTGGGGAGAAAAAAAATAAATCTGCTTTTTCGTTAACAATTGGGGAAAACCCCCCCCAAAAAAACTCATTTTGTGGCCTATTATGTTTTACATTAATATTCATTTATTACCAAAGATATGACAAACTTCATCATGTGATAATTAGATAGGCCGTGCCTAATTATATGAAAGCTGACTAATCCTCTTACCCCAAAAGAACATCCCAAGAATGCCAGCACCTCGTTGTTTTATTATGCACTTTCTGATCAATACACACGTTCGTCCCTATTTGCACTTTTTACACGGAAGGCAAGGTAGTTCAGCTAAGAAGGAAAAAATACAAGGAGAAAAAAAAAGAAAACAAGTGGTAGAAGGCTTTGTTTCTTCTTTAAAAATGCGTAAATTAAATAACATCCTGTACATTGTGAGAATTCAGAGCGGGTGTGTATGTGTGTGCGCGCGCGCAATAGGTCGTCCACGCAGACACTTCCGGGTCAAAAATAAAACCCTTCATAAGCGCTGATGTCCAGCAGTGAGTCCGTTACGGTTTCATTTTATATGCTCCATACGTTATGGGCCCGTCTTGAGCACATTGGACCAGCTCGGGCTTCAGTCGGCAAAGTTCTCCACAGATGTGCTCGCTCCTCACATTTGGCAAATTAAAGAAAAAAAAGAAACAACAAAAGAAACCAGAATGAATTCACTTCAATACTACAAGGTTGTGGCTGGAATTCAGTGTGAGAAAAAAAAAATTCAAAAAGGAAAACGAAAATCCTAGAATGTATGCTTGCAGTTTGGCTTGCAACTATATCACATATGAACAAAAATCTAAATTATAAGACAGTTTGCAGAATCAAACCATTAAAGTATAGCCATAAACGTTTATGAATCATTGGTCAAAGTACAATTTCGAACGGCTTTCAATTCACTCGCTACAAAAATGGGGCTTTCAAATAACCTCTTCTGTTCTCTCGTGTGGAAAAAAAGTTCTCTACTCCTCCAAACATTTAAAAGTCCGCATTTCTTCCGTGGGTTCCCCAAGTTTGCATTTTAAGGTCCGTCCTTCACAAAATGTCTGCCATTTTTCTTTTCTGCCGCGCTTTCCCCTTCGTTCTTCCTCAGGCGAAGAAGACGACAAAAATGATGAAGAAGACGACCAGGACGAGGAAGATCTTGATCATCAGCCAGCGGTTGGACGACACCGACTGGAAGTACTTGAGGATCTCCGAGTGCGCCGCCTCCACGTTCAGCTGCGTGTCCTCCACGTTTGAGTCGATCCTGAGGGGGGCGGGAAAAAAAAAAAAAAAAGTTACAATAATAATATCTTTAAATCACATTAGACAAATCATATTCAAAATCATATAACACAATTGAACAAATTGCTATGACGGGCAGCATGGTATGCTAGAGGTTAGCACCTCTGACTCACAGTCGAGAGGTTCTGGGTTCAAACCTTGGTGCAATTTGTTTAAAAATAAGTCAAATTTAATTTTAAATCTTAACTCATTTGGTCCCAAAATGAAATACTTAAATGTATTAAGTGTCCTAAAGACGTTTTGTGTGTGTGTGCGTGTGTGTGGGGGGGGGGTGTTGTTTTTTTTATGCTGCAGCCTCTGAATTGCAGATAATGGGTGAAACAATGGTAGTAATTACAAAAAAGAGCAGCAGGAGGCAGCTGAGAAAAGAGATCAACCAGGGCCATGATGAAAACAAGCTGTTTTCCCACAATTCTAAACAGATTTGTAAATAATGAAACTTAGCTATATTCTAATGATAATTGTTGCAAAACAGAAACAGATAAATATGTTTTCTTTCCTGATGAAAGAAGAGACTAATATTTCTTTTGGTAGGTTACATTTTTTTTTTTTTGTAGCAATAGAACACAATATTCTGTGGGTCTTGCAAAATCAGTTAAAATCCAGTAAAACAGCCGGGAGCGAAGGGGGTTGCTACAGTGAAAATGGCTGCGAGTCAATTAGTTAAATTACTCATTACAAATAATACACACATACATTAATATTTTCCGGGAAAAAAATACATAAAAAAATGATATTTTTATATGCTTCCAATTAGTACTCAGGCTATGAAAAACACAGTGTGGAAGTGGTTAAAATGCTTCTCACTTAAAATCATCGTTCAATTAAGTTAAAAGAAATCCGAAAAACAATTATTTATTTATTTATTTTTGCTATTTATTTTGGGTTGGGGCAATTGCAATTAACTAAATAAAAAAAAAAAAAGACAAGAAAAAAAAGAAAAACTGGAGGCGGGGGTTGGGGGGGATGGACGAATTGTGGAAAGATGTGAAATTTATTTTTATTTTTTTTTATATATATATAAAGTGTTCACATCAATAATGAACAAACAGTTAATTTATATATCCATCCACTGCAGTGGTGGGTAATCCAGGTCCAGAAAGTAAAAATCCTGCCACAGTTTGGCTTTAGTCACAGGAAGTTCTACTTGACTGATTGGTATGTAACTTGTTTACCTGCTGGTTGATTAGATGCACCTGTGACTAAAGCCAAGCTGTGGCAGGGTTTTTACTTTCTGGACCTGGATTACCCACCTCTGTTCCACTGTTATCAAATTGTGGGAAACAATTTGAATAGATAGTGCAAAAATGACAATTATTTAATGTGCAAGATATTTTTTTATGTCCTCCTCACAATGGACAAGTTGAGGTACTGTCAAAGTGATTCTGAAAATGTTTGTGGGAGCAAATGATAACTTTGCTTGATCATTTCTGTAAACTTGACTGGCGGCCAGTCCAGGGCATACCACCGCCGCACACATATTTCCGGAAATGTGTGGTTGCCTTTGACAAACCTCTGAATGGTCTCTTCCTGCTCTTTGACCATGTGCGCCAGCTGCTGGAAGATGGAGCCCAGTTCCACGATGGTGCTCTCGATGTTCTGCATGGTGTCGGCGCGGCTCTGAATGTACGAGTCCTAAACAAAACAGAAACGGCACAGAAAATCTTCAGCTTTTTCTGAGGGACAAAATTATTTCAGATCTACATCACAGGGTGGAGGTTTAGTTTCATATTTGATAGTGTTTTGCAAGTTCTCTCTTGTGGTTATCTAATGCGTTCTGGATGGTTCTCTTGCCATATACCAATTATTATTGGCACCATTTTTGCATAGTTAGATAGTCTGGGATTGTAATCCGTAATTAACTCATTCACTGGCAGCCATTTTCACTGAAGCAACCCTTCGCTCCCGGCTGTTTTACTGGGTTTTGACTGATTTTGCAAGGCCCACAGAATACTGTGTTCTATTGCTATATAAAAAAATGGAACCTACCAAAAGAAAGATTAGTCTCTTCTTTCACCAGGGAAAAAAAAAAAGAAGTATATTTCTATCTGTTTCCGTTTTGCAGCAATTAGCATTAGAATACAGCTAAGTTTCATCATTATTTACAAATCTGTTTAAAACAGTGGGGGAAAAGAGCTTGTTACAACATGGCCCTGGCTGATCTCTTATACATTACTGCCACATGCTGGCCATTTGTTGTAATAACTACCATTGCTCGAAGCCACCTCTTCATGTTAGAAGGTGCAGCAAAAGCCTTCTGTATGCTCTTGCATTAAAAAAAATCAAAACAAAACAGTATAAATAAGTTTTTGCGAGTGCAGGACAAAATATTAAATAAACGTATTTACATGGTTTTGGGTTTGAATGAGTTAAGTGCGGTTTACCTGAACGCTTAGGATGCTGTGATGTCAATTTTAGGTGACAAAATGGCGGTTTGTTTCTGTTGCATAATTAAACCACAGACAACTGCAACTTTAGGTAACATGGGTTCATGCTTGCGTACATGCTGGAAGCACGGCGCCTTTATGATGCTCTCCGTTTTAAAATGCTCTGCCGGCATCTTTTGGCAATTACAAACACAGTTAGGCTGGATTTCACTTTGCTTCATCTTTCTTTCCTCCGATCTTTCCTCTGGTCTCCCGACCTGCTCAACTTCACGACTCTGGCGAGACTCGGAAGTATCCGGTTAAAGGTGAAGGGTAACGGGATTTTTATTAGGTTTCAGGTGAATTAATGGGCGAGAACCCCCACCCAAAAAATAATAAAATAAAATAAAATAAAATAAAAATCAGAATCATTTAGGTGTGAGGTGAACCAACCTGCTCGTCAATGAGCTGAAGCTGGAGGGGGTTCGCTTGAGAGTCCATGTCGATGGCCACGTCGCCCAGACTCCGGGATTCGTCCTGCATCAGGACCGAACTCTCTGCAAAGCACAAAAAAAAAGAAAAAAAAAAAGAAAGAAAAAAAAGACAAGACACGGGTTCAAAGCGCTCACACGGACGTAGGTAAGCAAGCAAAGCAGAATGAAGGGGCGGGCTTGTTATGATACACGCTGAGAGAGGCAAGCGGTCCAAGGAAATACCTTTTACATTTGAGGTTGTAAAGCCCTGGTAGTCATTGCGCGGCTCGCGAGCTGCATGCGGCTCCTGGGCCCCTTTTTTGCGGCTCCCTAAAATATGTTTTCATTTTTGCATTACTAGAGGACCAAATACAGGGAGAGTCATTCATAGCTGGGTTTTCCCAAAAGCACATTAGCACTTTAACTCAAATCTGTTGCAAGTCCTTGTGGAATTTCAAGGAAAATGCAGTATTTTTAATACAGTATTATAATTACAAATATGTTTTATATTAGAAAAAATGTGTGCATTAAAATAAAGTCCCTGAGAGTTACATCGCATAAAGTGGTTAACAAATGTAAAAAGACCAAGCCAATATAAGCAGCATTGGTAATTACTAAAATTATTATTATTTTGTTTCTGTAATTGTTCACAAACCAGAATGTAGAAGCTCTAAACCCAATTGGATTTTTTTATCCTATTTTTTTTTGTTAAAAAAAAAAAAAAAAAAAAAAAAAAAAAAGGTCAAATACATGACTGTATCTTCATTGCAATTTTTTATCACTATTTGCACACATTCCTGATTACAAAAAAATAAAAAATAAAAATTGTTCCAGTGTTTGAAATAGTGGTCACTAAATATTTTGGGTAAATAAAAAAAACAAACTATTTTATTATTATTATTATTATTTGTTTAGGAGGGATACTTCTGTTGGAACTTCTGTTACAAACGGTAAACTGTCGTAAACGCTTTAAAATTGAAAGAGTCTGAAGATGCTGGACGCAAAAGTACCTACAAATCCAACCACTTGCTTTTAGAATTATTTCAAGTACAAAGCACATCCTTTTTTCCCCCCACACACACACTTCACCTTCTAATGGAGGCTATTTACAGAAATCATACTGCTTGAGAGGTGAAGGCCACAAAAGTTATACTGGCAGGGTCAAAGAAAGGTTTCTCTTAGCCAGAACAAAAAAAAAAGAAAAACCTAATTAGAATCTAACTATATAATATAACCATGTTTCCACTTTAGGAGGACAGATCAAAAAGAGCAGGCCAGGCATGATTTATTGACTTGCACAGTCAACAGAAAATTACACTTTATTCAAGTAGCACAATTGGGTCAAGCTTAGACGGTTTAGCTTTAGTTTTTAGGTATGTCAAATACGTGCGGCCGCACAAGACAGAAAAATTCCTCTGTGAAATCATTTACTATTGGCATCATGACATTTAACTCATTGGATTGTTTATGGGGGACTTGAGCCCCCTTCTGGAGACTTTAAGAAGAGTCTTCAAGGAGTCTGACAGAGTCAGCAGGAAGCACGCTATTCTTCATGCCCGTTTGCGTCACAACTTTACGTGTGAATGCCACTGGTGAGCACTCACGCACGCACACAAAGTGAGTTGAGTACGAGAGTAGGAGGCAGGGAAAACAAAATGGAAGCAAACTTACTGAAATTATTGGCCATGAGCGGAGAGGATGCGGCGGGAGGCTGGGAAAACTGCTCTCTTCGGCTGCGCTGCTGCTTCAGGTTCTGCACGCAAGCCACGAGGAACGCGCTAAATATGCCGTCACGTTGCCTCGGACATTCTCCCGTAGTGCACTCACCTCTGTTCTGACTTCCAGGACTGACTTAAAGTCATTGGACATTGAGGCCAGTTTGGACTGGTGAGGAAGAAAACAGCACATTGAGCAAACGGTGGTCTTTTTTTTTTCAGCGAGTGATTCTAACAATTCAGGCTCAAAATGGACAACCAGACGCATAAAAGTCAAACAAGAATGTGCCGCATGCGTCTGATAAATTCAATGTTTGTGTGTGATGTTACCTGTAAGGACACCACAATGGTGTTTGAATGCGTTTGGATGTGTTTGCCCCCCGGCGCTCCACGCGACTTGATCAAGTCTTGCAGCTGTGCTATCTGCTTATTTAGGCTGTTAATGTCCTACAAAAGGCAAACCAAATTGGTGAAATAACATTAATATAATAATAGTAACATGAACATGATGTTGCAATGGTAGATTTCCATTCACCTGTTTAATGATATACGTGAGCTCTTCAATCTCCACCGCCTTGTCGTCAAATAGTGATTTTCTTTTGGCCACTGCAAACCAAAAACAATATGAAGCATCCGCAAATACACATCAATAAATAATAACTCAAAAGTAGGCAGGGATGCAATGAAGGTAGCTTACAAATTGTGAGCTTTTCCAATTTGGCAAATGTATTGCTCAGGTCTTTTCCAATTCTCCTACAAGGAAAATACACACACACACAAAAAAAAATAAAAAAAAAAAAAAAAAATCTGTGACTTCACAAACGTGATCTCATGATACACAAAAAACACCTCAACTAATGTCACAACCATAGTCGTCTTTTTCCAAAAGATAATAGCAGGACAATAAAGTAGGAATTTCATATACGACTTTATTTTTGTAATATTACGAATATAGAGAAAAATACACAATTTTCCCTTAAAAAAAAAGCTTTATTATTACGAATGTACAACTATCAATTCAAAATTATAAAACTTTTCGTAAATATACGACTTTATTTTGTAAATATATGACTATTTTAACTATGACAACAGTCTATAAGAAATAAAATACATAAAATATACAAAATTATTCTTGAAACTACTACTTTATACTGGACAACTTGCGACTGACTAGTGACTATACTCACGAAAATGTACAACTTTTTACCTTTAAATAAATATGCTACTTCATTGTCACAGTTATGATTATGACAAAAATGTGCAAGTTTTTATTGATATAAATTTACTAGACTATATGCGATTATCTTGAAATTATCTTGAGTGATTTTTTTTTTATCTCGGAAATACACAACTTTATTCACATAACATTACAACATTCAAGTCATAATTTTCACGCATTAATGTCAAAATTTCTCACATAAACCTCAACGCAAATGAGGGGGGAGGCTTCACATATTAATCTGGACATGTAAACAATATTTATTGAAAAACTACAGAGCACCCCCCCCCCCCCCTTTTTTTTTTTTAAATAAACGAGTTACTGTACTTCCGGGTCATCTTCCATCTGATCAAAAGCGACGAGGATGGAATGTGTAAACATGAAACAAAGCAGTGGGAAAGCTTTCCCGAAGCGACGAGGATGGAGAGTGTATTTTCCTACTGCTTTGTTTACACGATCCATCCGACGTTTTTGGTCACATGGAAGATGACCCGGAAGCTAAGGTGACATGGTATGGGGAAAAAAAACCCCCAGCAACTTTGTGTTCCCTCGCAAAAAAAATTGCATTCCCTCGCAAAGATTGCGTTCTCCCCCAATTTTTGCGAGGGAACGCAAACGTTTTTGCGAGGGAATGCAAAGTTGTTTTTTCCCCCTACCATGTCACCTTAGGGGCTCCGTAAAAAAAACATTACTGGTTGGAGTAAAGAAAAAAAAAAAAAGTCAACAAAATAACATTTAAAAAAACAAGTGATCACATTGATGATGGTTTTGTGTTATTTGTCAACTTAATTCCCATAACATAAAACTTTTATTCATGTAAAACTTTTCCCTCATGATGTTTTCACTTTATTTCCATAATTCTTTAACGCTGCTTCGTGTTTTTGTTTTCTTTCCAGTGTGGCCCAAATACTATGGAGCCACAACACTGTCAATAAGATTTGGTATTGGGAAAAAAAATGTCATTGTAGAAAAAGCTGCAGTGGCACTGAAACAAGTATTGGCATTGTAAAACAAGAATTGTCATTGTAAAAGGTTGAATTGAAAACTAAAAGACAAACATTGAAAAAAACACTATTTTCTTTAACCATACTTTTTTTTTATTATGATGTCTTTTTCAATGCCAATCTGCAATTTTTTTTTTACGCTTTCTCTTTTTTTTCGAGTTTCACTGTTTTTCAGTTTCAACTCGCTGGGTTTCAGTTTCACTTCTCCTTTTTTCAGTTTCAACTTATTGACAGTGTTTTAACGTGGAGGGGGGAGTGTTCGGGGGCGGGGTAAGGGGCGGGGTTTTGAGCGCATGAACGCGCTAACAGCCTGCAGAGAGGAGGGAGCGCGGCCTCTGGCGGCTAAAGGCAATACTGTACCGAATTCCTTGTGGCAGATTGTCCGAGAGACTCGTGGATAAAAGTTCACCTGGAACTCCTAAACCGCCTGTAAGTCTGTTTTTCTACATATAACCTTGTGGCGTTAAAACCGCCATGTTTGAAATTACTTTATGCATCATGTCATGCTAATCAAATCGGAATCTCAGCGCGCGCAATGCATGCTGGTCCCGGTCAAAGGTTATGTTTACCCAGCTCGGTAAACATGGCGGCGTGTAACGCAGATTTCGATTACTTTGAGCGTTGTAAAGTGAATTTTTTTTTTTTTTAAAGGTGTTTTGTAAGAAACGAGGGTACAGTGTTATGGGGAAGAGAAAGAAATAACTTGTGACGCTGGCTTGGGCATTGTCGTTACAGAACGCCCCAACTGTTTTAACAAAAGAGCAGGAAGAGGAGACTGTCAATTTCGAACTGCGGTCAGGCCAGCCTCCACTCGAAAAGACGAAGTCAAGCCAGCCGCCCCAACGATTTTTAATACTGTGCATTATGGTGACATACCGCTGCGTTGGTCACCTTAAAAATAAAAGCTGCTCAACACCTGGTTTAGGGCTTAAAATAAAGAATCATAAAAAATTCACGGTTTGTTATCCCAGGACCAGACCAGTTCTAAGGGACACTACACCACCCCAGGTATCCAACCAAAGTACTTTGAACAAAATCTGATGTTGCATTTCAAAATAAAACTCCTTTGAAAATTGAAATGTCGACTATTATTGCTGATTTAAAAAAAAATCATAAAAATTTCATGGTTGGATACCTGGGGTGGTGTAGTGTAGCATGACATGATGCATAAAGTAATTTCAAACATGGCGGTTTTAACGCCACAAGGTTATATGTAGAAAAACACAGACTTACTGGCGGTTTAGGACTTCCAGGTGAACTTTTATCCACGAGTCTCTCTGACAATCTGCCACAAGGAATTCGGTACAGTATTGCCTTTAGCCGCCAGAGGCCGCGCTCCTTTCCCCTCCTCTCTGCAGGCTGTTAGCGCGTTCACGCGGTCAAAGCCCCGCCCCCGAACCCTCCCCCCTCCACGTTAAAACACTGTCAATAAGTTGAAACTGAAAAAAGGAGAAGTGAAACTGAAACCCAGCGAGTTGAAACTGAAAAACCGTGAAACTCGCAAAAAAAGAGAGAGCGTAATTTTTTTTTGCAGATTGGCATTGAAAAAGACATCATAATAAAAAAAAGTATGGTTAAAGAAAATAGTGTTTTTTCAATGTTTGTATTTTATTTTTCAATACAACCTTTTACAATGCCAATTCTTGTTTTACAATGCCAATACAATGCCAATTGTTTCAATGCCACTGCAGCTTTTTCTACAATCACATTTTTTTTTCCAATACCAAATCTTATTGACAGTGTTGTGGCTCCATAAAATACTCCCCTGCATGATGTCACCAACAATTCCCTTAAAACGAAGATGGAGCATTAGAACTACCCAAAAGTGTTCAACTTACTTGGCCATGACTGTGAAGTCACTGCGCTGCCTGAGCGCGTTGAGAGCGGGCTTACTGGGCTGCACTCCATTCTATCGGGAACACAAAGCAAAAGAACATGAGGACACAGTGAGACAACATTATGTTAATCACAGATGGACTCAAAACAATTAGCAGGCAATATAGAGGCAGCATATGAACATATCGTGAACACGTCCAATCATGTACATAGAGTACAAAAGGAGTATCGGTGCTATGAAGGGAGGGAAAAAATAAATAAATAAAAATAAAAAACATCGCACTGCAAAAAATATCCCCCCAAACTTATCAAAATTCCATGAATGACCTTGAAAACTTACTGTCAATTTTTTTTCCCCGAGCATTTACAAATTTGCTGTAACAATGTCTGACTTTATTGTCGTAATACACTGTATTACACCTTTTTATTTACAAAAATATGCAACTGTTCTGGAAACTCTAGGACTATAGTACTCTAGTAAAATAATCAATACTTTCCCACTCGAAATTGTACAGTTTTATTCTCCTAAAATTATACAGTTACAGTATTGATAAAAAAAATACAAAACCTTATTTCTCAGAAATGTTACTGCAAAATGGGAACTCAAGTCAAACATGTTATTTACTAAGGGTGTTAAAAAAAATTGATTCGGCAATATATCGCGATACTACAGCACGCAATTCTCGAATCGATTCAATAGGCAGCCGAATCGATTTTTTAACATCAATTTTTGATGAAAAAATATTCAACAAAACGTCTAACTTTCACACCTTAAGCATGGAAGAATGTTATATTAATGGAACATTAAGCCTTAATATTTTATTTCAATGCTGTTCTAACATGAAAAAGGTTACAACCTGTTTGTTAAATACAGTGGCTCACAGTTATAACACTGAAGTTTGAGATAAATAAATAATAAACTTTCATACAAATCTTACAGTGTACATGTACAAGTTTACTGAATGGTATTTTCTAAATTGAGTAAAAAAAAAAATCGTAACAATCGACTTGTAAATTCATATCGGGATTCATCGGTATCAAATCGAATCGTGACCTATGAATCGTGATACGGATCGAATCGTCAGGTACTAGGCAATTCACACCCCTGTTATTTACAATATTGTGCCCTGTGGTTCAGCCCCTTTAATGCATTTTCATTTTAAGTTTTTATTTTGTTCGTCGTGTACTTTTGTCTCCTTTTCAGCGTGGCCTTGAAAACTGAAACTCAAGTGTAAAAAGGGCAGAAAGAGAAGTCAACAAAGAAGCAAAATGAGAAGTTAAGAGTGAAAACGCACACACTTCGGCAAACAATTTCACTGCAGTTAAACTAATAAGAAGCGTTTCGTGATCCAACCTGTCTGCCTTGGAGAGATTTGCAGGCCGACTGGAACTCGATGGTCCGGTCGCGGCACGTCATCCTGTGGCCGGTAAAACACTCAGCACCGGCCCTCTTCGACGTAGCCTGGGGAGCAGCAACGTCCTCGTCGTTGGACTGGCCTGCGGACACAAACCAACCAAAAACAAAAGTCCATATGTGGGGGAAGGTCTCAACCCAAAAAACAAACAACCCCCCATCCTATTTATGGAAGACGTGTCCATGCGTCGTGGACCAAATAAAAAGCTGATTACAAATGCTTAGCGTTAGCCTCTAGCTCGCAGCTGGCTTGATGAGCTAGTCAACAACAAAAACACAAACTTTATAAAACCCAACTGTATTTGATATTTTAAAAAATTCTTTAATTAGTCTTAAATGATAATCTATGTGGGTCTTTCGACTCGAAGGCCGTCTTTGACGTCACAGCTGATCGCACACTAGCCGGCTAAGGCTAACGTTAGCATCAGAATGCTAACAGGTCGCTTCGTATCGTCTATTTGGCTTTAGCTGACACTAATTTAATCGAATATTTAACGCTAGGATTAAATAACACAGGTGGAATAATAAACATGAATCGAGTGTGACTTACTTGTGATCAAAGCTACACCATTTTCGTCTCGACGTTAGTGGAAAATGGGAAAAACAACAAGTGGACAAACCTCTGTTAAAGTGCCGATCCGGGGCATTTCCGGCTTTGACGTCACTGCCACGTTGACTTCGTCCAACTCGAACGTAGTGATAGGTTTTTGCCACCAGGGGCCGACACATTCATATTTACCTTTGTGGCGTTGTCAATTTTTACGTTCAAAAGATGAAAATGTGAAACATAAAACATTCCATTTATTTTCCTGTTATACATTCATTCTGTATGCATATATTTTTTAAAAGTACCTATAAAGCCATGAAGGTGTGGAAGCACTCAAAACATCATGAAGAAATAATTGTGGCGGCTTGTGTTAAAAATCTAATTATACTACAAAAATAATTTTATATATATATATATATATATATATATATATATATATATATATATATATATATATATATATATATATATATATATATATATATATATATATATATATATATATATTTATTTATTTATTTATTTATTTATTTATTTTTAAATGTGTTGTTAAAAGTGAAAGGACCCGAGTAGTTTTAGCATAGTGGAATTTTTTGACGAATAAACTTAAAAATCTGAATAATAGATAACATGAAGGATCAGTCAAGAATGCTTGTCGAAAAAAAATCATATATACATATAACAAATGTTTATATTAAACAAAAATAACTAAAAATTAAGGATGTTGTTCCCTTTACCTCAGAAACTTAGCATGATGGAACTTTAAAAATGCAAAATAATCAGAATACCGGTACCGAGAGAGAGAGAGAGAGAGAGAGAGAGAGAGAGAGAGAGAGAGAGAGAGAGAGAGAGAGAGAGAGAGAGAGAGAGAGAGAGAGAGAGAGAGAGAGAGAGACAGAGAGCGAGAGACAGAGAGAAAATATATGTATTTGTAAAAAAAAAATGTTGATACTCATTACTCAAGAATAATGATCAGAATGATTTTGAATTTGCAGCCTAATGAGAAGCATTTAAATTTGTAAAGGGTAGAAGAGAAATAAATAGAGAATTGTGGCTGCTGTCTTTTGCTTCTATGTACTGTGTGTGTACATATAGTCATATGTACATCATGAGAGATAAGAAGCAGTAAGCTCTCTGATGTCTTGTACTGGTACCTGCATCATCAGTTTGACTTGAGCATGCATGCTCAGACCACAAATATGCCCTCACCTGTTTTACCTCTTAGACCAAATCGTGAGCCACTCTGCCACACTCCCCCTGTAAACATCACTGTGTGTCCCCCTTTGCAGGGAAACCTCCAAAACATATCGCTTCCACTTTCCACCTCCATATCTTGATACTTGATGATCTTTGGGTCATAGTGTATTTTCAATGTATTTTGACTGATATTCGGACTATCACCATAACCATTACACAAATCTAAAAAATATGAAACAGGTCATTTCATCTTGTGCTATATCCTGAGCATCATGGGACCTCCTGTCTCACTTGTGCATTCTGCTGCCTGGCTCTCTCATCCGCTTTGGCGCTGGTCTCATCTCTTGGCCCTCTCTGCTTTCCTGCCTGTATTTTTCCACCTTGCTCTCGTATTTTGCTAATATACCACGGCCGTGATTTTCTTCCCTTGGTTTGTAGCAGCAGCTGTGTTGAAGCAGGTACCCAGCATCGTTATCTGGCCTGCAAGTGGTGTGTTGTCTGATGTTATCAGTGTTCCCGTGTACGTACGTACGTGTGTGTGTGAAAGAGCCACAAAGAGAGAGAGAAATGAAGTTTGTGATGTCATGATAACAGCGAGCAGAAGCGCCGCGTGTGTACGTAGTGCTGATTGAGCAAACAGGAAACGTTGAATGTGAGCACAAAGGACATTTTTTTTTTTGTAATTGACAGAACAAACTAACAGCATTATCTCCAACACAAACATGGGCCTCATTTGTCACGGTCCGGTGAAGGACGCCGACCTTGAGTTCTCGCGCTCGGGCAACAAGGATGGGAAATGAGATTTCACCCATTTCACAGATACAAAAAGAAAAGAAAAAAAAATCTAATGGTGTTCTTTTGCTATTGCTTCACTATGTTTCTAGACTTACAGAGTAGGCTGATTTAAAAAAAAAAAACTGTCAACACATTGGGTCCTCCATCCATTTTCTATACCACCTCTATACACATGTTCCTACATGCTTGGGAGATTTTGTTATGGTCCGATGGAACTAAGGTTTAACTCTTTTCATCGATAGGGTATGTTTGGTGCTTCTCATCCAAAACACAGCACCTACAGTACAGTGAAGCTTTGTGTTGGCACAATCATGCTTTGGGGCTGGAACTGGGGGCCTTTGGAAAGGTAGAGAGGGAATTATGAACAGTTCAAAACCTTAGCACAAAACCTTCAGGCTTCTGCCATAAGGCAAAGAATGTCAGGAAAAGCCTACTAGAACAGCTGGAAATTATTTAGGGTTAATGAAAAGAAATTTAAATGGCACTTTTATGGGTTGCTTATGCTGCATTCGAGGATAGTTGGAAGTCGGACTTTTCCGAATTCAAACCAGGAAGTATGTACGGGAACTCGGAAATTCCACTTGCGAAGTCGGAAAAAAAGAAGGACCCTGATTGTCATGTCTGGGGTCACGCCAGGTTTAGGTTTGGTTTCATGACCGTGAG
Organism: Festucalex cinctus; assembly: GCF_051991245.1. NCBI lineage: Eukaryota > Metazoa > Chordata > Actinopteri > Syngnathiformes > Syngnathidae > Festucalex > Festucalex cinctus. Next base: position 18,002,321 of record NC_135419.1, read on the forward strand.
GTCAAGTGCCTAAGTGCCTGTTTTGAACTGATGTAACCATCATCTGATTTCAACTGGAAAGACGCTATGTGATGTTATGTGATGTCAGGACCTGTGTGATGTCAATCTTTACTCCTTTAGGTGATGTCTGGACCTATGTGATGTCAATATTTAATCCTTTACTTAGTGACAACCAATCAGATCGATTCACTGTCTGTAGTTGCGTTCTGAGAAGTGTTTGTGTTTGCCGGAGTATTGCTTTCTGTCCCTCTGTGTGACTCTCTTTGTTTCTCGTCTAGTCGTTTGTTCTACGCCTCTTGATGTGAATAAATAGTTAAAACCTTATTTGTGTCTGCACTTTGGGATCCAACCTTCAGCACACGACACCGACTTCACGGACGGACTACAAGTGACGTCACTCTATAATGGTTTTCCCTTTGGAAACACAGACCGTGAATGGTAAAACAAAATTTACTTGAATATAAAACTAGATGGCTTTCTTCATTCATAAATATTCAACATAACTTCACTTAGCGCAACGTACGTGACAGTATGTCGCGATCTCTCGGCATGAAATTATACGGTGAACTCCTGAACTGTATGGAATGCTTATGAAATAAGATAAAAACAATAAATGAAGCAAAATTACGAGAAGGTAAGTTTGCTGGAGGTCAAAAATAAGTTTCAAGAACCAAAATAAAAAACAATTTATCACTATCCGCCATGTTGATTGTTTACTTTCGGCCTGAACGCTTTCAGGTTGGAACTGTAAAAAAACAACTCGGATAATTTCGACTTCCGACCATCATTGAATGCAGCAGTAGTGTGCTGATCCCCATTTTAACACGAGTTTGAATGTGATTGGTTAATTTTGAATTTTTAAGGGGTGTGCACACTTATGCACTTGTACTTCTCTCAAAGAGATTTTTAAAAATTCAATTAAGTGGCAAAGGTTATAAAGTAATAATAACGGTGGAAATAGTTTTCAAGTGATTTATTTTAGTTCCATTTTCTTTTCTTTTTTATATTACAAAAACCTTTCATTTCAATAAGGTGCAGACTTTTTATATCCACCGTATATACTTGCAACCTGGAATAAACAACCATACAGACTGTTCACTTCTGTGAGTGAACTTCCAAATTCAGCATGGGATCAAATAATTACTTCCCTCACTGTTTGCGATAATAATATCATTTCATTGGTTTTAGAACAGTACAAAGCTGAGTTAAAAAAGAAGAAGAAGAAGATATAGAGACATCGAGTTTCTCTACAGTGACGCATGACTCACTCTGTCCCTTTCACTCTCCGTCTCCCTCATCCAGCAGCTATATATAGCACTGGAATGATGCCCTTCCATGCAGACAGACAGATTGGCTGGCAGCAGCCGCTCCTCTCCTCTTTCCTACGTCACTCGTCTACTTCATCATTAATAATAATAATAACAAGCACATCATACATGAGACTCAGCATGGTACATCCCAGGCCTGATCTTGGTAGACAAAGTTCACAAAGTAATACATTGTGGCAGTAAGCGCAATAATAAACATATGAACTGAATAATGCAATTGCGGTAGAAATTGCATGTGAATGCTGAATACTTAACATTGAACCGAAATGTGGCAGAATTAGCTGAATCGGTCAAGAAATATGGAATAAGGTTGTAATTATGTATATTGTATCTTTTGGTACATGCCAGTTCAAATAGTTGCCAAGTTATGAATCAGCATTCGTCTACTAGCTGGAGAATGCGATTTCTGTGGAAATAACGAGTGAATGCTGAAGAACTGACATTGAACTGAAATGTTAGGATGGGATCGGTGAAGATAAGTTCTTAAATTGTGAATTTTGTTTTGGATATGTGGGAATTTCGACATGGTGGATGGATGGATGGCTCTCTACTTGAACACCACGGTTTGACAGTGGTCAACATGTCTGCTTCACAGTCAGGAGATCTTGAATTGAATCTTCAGTGTTCAGCAGACGAGCCCTGCAGTTTAAAAGTCGATCCAGAATAGAATATTAATAAAGTACAAAAGTTATTCTAAAAAAAAACAAAAAACATTTGTAATGTAGATACAACCAAATGAAGTTTGCCTTTTGCTTATGTCCATATTGACAGTGTTCAGTTTGTCCTCGAGTAGCTTCTGACTCAGCAGAACAGATAAGGGGAGGAGCGGGAACAATATTGTGTCTCAAAACACAAACGCACAATTCTCTGTCACTAACTCGCAGGCTGATTCTGCCGTGAAAATAATCCTGTTTGCCTTCCATGACCGTAAAACGAGACAAACACCAGCCAGGGCTTTGTATGAAAAATAAGACGTTTCCTTTAATAACATTTGCAACATGACGGTTGTATGATATCACTTCCAGTACATTGGATGCAGTATACTGTACACTCGTATGAGGACACAAAGTTGACTACTTCGACTAGTAGGACATAAACCTGTATTGTTTTTCTACGAGGACATTATTAAAGGGCACAAATGGTGTAGCAGCAAAAAAGAGCTGTTGAGGCTACAGTAGTACGTACAATGTATTTGCAGCGGCAATCACAACACATTATACATGGCTAAGGCAGTGGTTCTCAAACTGGGGTATCCGGACCCACGAAGGTCTGTGAGCTGTCACTTGCAATATAATTTTACGTTTTATATCATTCAACAGGTGTGACAGAAAAAGTAAACGTAAAACAATTACCGGTACTTAATTACTTCTTCCTACCTTAGTTTTGGGCAAATTATCAAGGAAAATCCGACATCACTTCATGAATAAAGACTTCTTAAAAAAAGAACTTAAAGGTGTCCTATTTTTTTTTAATAGAAAATAAAATTTAAAAAAAGAATATAGTCTTTTTTTTGTATAGAACAAATGTATCATTTCAGAATAAAAGCAATAGTATCATTGAAAATAAAGCTGTATATTTGAAACTGTTTTGTCTATATCTATATATTGTGAAATTGATTTGGGGAAAAAAATACAACCATCCTTATGAAATTATGAGAAAATATGAATTTCTTATTGGAATATAACAATAGGCAAATTTTTACATTCCTATGGCATTTAAGGGTAAACATGGTATCTAACGAAATCAATCAAACTTTATTCATAAAGCACTTCTCAAACAGAAAATGCAACTCCATATGCTTAAATGGTTACAATCAACCCACTCCTGTTATATTTAATTAGTAGTAATATTTAATGTTTATGACGGGGGTGCCCTTGGACTTTTTTTCCCCTTCCCTGTCAGAGGTCCCCGGACCCCAAAAGTTTGAGAACCCCTGCTCTAAGAAATGCACTATGTCATAGACAAGAGGTTATAAAACGTCATATACTTTTTTTTTTTTTTAGTAAGGTTTGCCACTACATAATTATGACAAATGGATCTTTACAGTCAACTGTGCAGCTAGAAAGCACACAAATACTGACATAATTGGAATATATCAAGCTGTTGTGATGCTGAAATGTCAAACACGCTCGTTCCTGCCTGGATTTAGTATTAAAATAATATTTTTAGACACGACTAAGTAGCATCCAGACCTCTAAATGCCCTACCCCCCGCTAGCGTTCCTGAGAGCTCAGCACCTCGTCTCCTTCCACGGGAATGTTTTTGTTGTGTGTGGTTTTTCTGCAAGGATAGCATTTACTGCCTATTCTGTGTGCTTTTTTGCAACAGTGCAATCTGGATGGATGGATGTCGAGCCGTAAAGCTCAAATGTTTTTTATGATCACATGAGCCTATAGCCTATGACTTGTGCAAAAGTCTAAGGGAGGGAACTGTACGTGAGGGAGCAAGTGTCGAATTATTTTTTTTTAAGGGCAGAAACGTCAAGGGCAATAAAGTTAGCTGTGCAGTAAACCAGCCTCATTATGTGGATTTCGTGGGAAAACAATCTGAGTCTCGAATAGCTGCAGAATAAAGGTTGAACCAGAAAGTGTTGTGTCTGGAAGTTGCTATGGCTAGCTTAGCATAGCGCAAGGTCAAACTCATTAGCTTAAAGACAGAAAATAATGCAAAAAAAACGCTACAGAGGTGGCCTCACTTCTAAGCGGCATTGTTAATCCATTCATAAATAAATCTGGGGTTTGTCTTCACTCATCATAGTTACTTTCCAAACGCACCCGTAACATGTCTGTAAGATGCTACAGCGAGCTTAGCATAAAGCGGACCATAGAATAGCCTCATTTTGGGGATTGAACAGGAATACAAGCAAGTACGCCAACAAATTGCTGTGCTGCAATTTCTAGTGAATGTGCAGTCCACTTGCTTACAAATGAGTATTTCACGCATATTTTATACCTTTCCGGGCCACAAATTATTATATTTTGGCCACAAAATCAGCATCTCTGTTGGGGCCACCGAAAACGATATTATATCTGGGGTATCCGTAACACATTGTCAGCTTTAAAAAAACAACAACAATAATAATAATCTGAGCAGTCTACATAACATAAAGATGTAATTATTGATTGAAAAAACACCTTCTGAAAAGTTAAGAATGTTACTTTATGAATATTTTCTTATAAAGAGGTAGTGATCAACGGAATGACTGACATTGTAACTTGGACGTAAAGTTATAAATATAGCATCTATCATACAGTGTATCTGTCCCATTCATTCATTCACGGCGGAGTGCACATGAAGCCCGAGGCAAGGTTGAGTAATTGTGAGATTTTCAATAAAGCCAAAGGGCTAAAATGTGACTACAAAAATTTTCCTGGCTAAAAAAAAAAAAAAAAAAGAAAAAAAAAAACTTTCAGCTCTCTGACCTGAGTCATTCTGTTAATTTGTCAACGGGGTTCCGGTTTTTGGTCCGTCACATCAATGCATATCCGGTTTGGACCTGCCATGCCAAATACGGTTTCAGTTTTGGTCTGTTACAAGAATACGTCTGTAGCTTTAGACCGCCCTTGCCAATACAGCTCCGGCTTTTGGGCCGTCAAGTCCGGATTTTGGCCCGTGACGTGAATACAGCTCCAGCTTTGGCCTGTCACATTGACTGACAGCCCGATTGAGGCCCCACTTTGTTCTTCTTATGCCAAATAACATCCCTAAACGGTGGTCCGCTAAACCCAAAACAAGTTACGTTCCCAACCTTTTCCTTTCACTGCTTTTTCGTGCGTGTGATTAACTCATTCTAATGTATAGCGATTACTCCTGCTTTGTGGTTTGTGTGGGCGAGACATATCCATTTGGACTCAACACATTTGGGGCCACCCGGCGTGACTCTTTATGCGGACGGATTACGGACAAACGCACAAAAAACATTCAAGAAATGTGAGAAAATGATAATAATGCATACAGTTGAGGCTTGCATAATAGAAACAAGTGCGTGTAATATATAGAGAAAAGGAAAAAAAAAGAGCTTATGGCTACCTGCATTCATTTCACATTGCGTGTGTGCGTGTGTGCTGTTCACACTGCAGCTTTAACTGGGAAAATGTGTGTGCGTGCAACGCAGTGGACAGACGCCAGACCTCATTATTGTCATTCTTCTCACTGCCGAAACGGCAGGCGAAAAGCGGCCGCTTTCAATCCAACGGAAAAAAGACGAGAGACAAAAGGGCCCAAATTAAAACAAATGCTGCAAAAGGCTCGCCCGTGCTCATATGCTTGAGGAGGGGGAAGGATAACCCATCTGGGGTCTTTCACAATCAGACCACACAGATACATTCAGCACCACTATAGGTCCACATACATCATTGCATCATATCCTATGTCCCGTGCGGCATGTTTGAGTGCGCTTGCACCTTTTATCTGATTGAGTTTTTTTTTTTTTTTTTTTTTAAATCCTCCACACAAGCACTGGCCCCGACGTGAACCTGGAAAAATGTGTCTCCTTGTTTTCAAGAGGTCCACTTCTTCATCCGCGATAGTCCCACAGGGTGTCCAAGCAACGGCAAAGCCGGAGTCGACTGGGGAATGTTTATCCATAAATCATAAATCAGCGCCGTGGTCCCTGCGGTCCTGCGAGGTGTTTAGTGACTCGACGTGTCTGCGCACGTTAGGTGCCGTACATGTGGGGACACACACGCACACGTATGATGTACATATAGAGTGCTACAGTGGTGGCTTAAGCTAGTACAGGCTGTGTGCTAATAATACTTCCTTTGGGTGGGTTTGAGTGGAGAGGGGGGCGATGTGAGGAGGGGGCGGGGGGGACGCGTCAAGTCTTCAAGGCGTCACACCTGAAAGCGAACACAGAAAAGGAATAAAAATCTGAGCTCACTATTAAAGAGACATATGATAGAAAATTTATTTTTTAATGGTTTGTATACAAACATTGGGCCTGTTGAGTGCATGCCCAACCATCAAATGAATGTACATTTTAGTAAATGTATTGCTTTTTTCATGAAAATGTCATTTTAGCTTAAAGGGATACTTGACTTATTTCGCCATTTTTGGCAGTCAAACATTAATATTTTGCCGATAATAAATGTGATATTTTCATTATTTTTCATGTACAATTAGTACCTTTAAAAACACATTTTGCAACTTGCTGTCAACTGAAAATGACATCACAAGGGCTCAGGTAACCAATCACAGCTCAGCTTGTGAATGTCACATGACCAAACCTAGAAAACAAGCTGAGCTGTGATTGGTTAACTGGGCCCTTGTGTAGTCATTTTCAGTCGACAACATGTTGTAAAATGTGTTTTTAAAGGTACTAATTGTACGTGAAAAATAATGAAAGTATCAAATTAATTATAGACAAAATTACTTTTTATTGCTATAATGGGCTAAATAAGTGAAGTATCTCTTTAATAGTATTTCCGTGAATGTTTTGTGATTGTTGTGTATTATTATTATTATTATTATTATTATTATTAGTGCAGATGGAAAATAGCCTTTTGGCTAATTCTGGCACATTTACAAACATGTTTATTAAAGGTGTATTCAAGGATCTTCTCAAAAAGTAGAAGCCAAACGTCCGTTTGTCACTTTTTAAAAAATGCCCATGCGGCAGACCATCCTAACCAGCTCTCCTGCTCGTCCGCGGAAGTGGGGCGAGGTTGGGGGGTGGCTTATCTTCATCATCATCTTCATCAGTCTCTGCAGCCGGCCTCACTTCATAGACGGATGTCCTCTTGCGGCTTTCAGACATTTTCAAAGTATGCAGTGTGGTCGTGGGAGCTACAGATGAATGGCTGAATCCGAAGCTTAGCGGCTACATGCTACAAACACTCGACGTGAGCATGTGCAGCTAGGGATGAGCAAGCATGACGTCGTGACGGCAGATTGATTGACAGGATCGAGAACCAATCGTTAAGATGATCTACCTGGAAGACGCAGCGACCAAAGATCCTTGAATACACCTTTAATATGTACGGTCCCTGATACAAATCAATCGATCGACCGACCGTCCGTCCGTCCGTCGATCCCGTCTGTCTGTCCGTCAATCAATCAATCAATCAATCAATCAATCAATCAATCAATCAATCAATCAATCAATCAATCAATCAATCAATCAATCAATCAATCAATCAATCAATCAATCAATCAATCGTGAAATTCAACAACAAGTAAATCTTTTGTGCTTCCAGGGTGGTAAAGCTGAAGATCCCGAGTCACTTTCAAGTGACACAATCAATTTAGAGTGCAGAATCATCCACACCCACCAAAGGTGCAACACCCCTCCTATTAAATCAAAGCCAAAAGGTAAGCAGAGCTACGATGAGTTTGATTGGATGCACAGATTACTGTTTGCTAACAGAGTTAGCTTTTAATAACTTGCACATTGTTTTTTTTTTTTTATGGCTTGATGAAGTTGTCGACAACATGGCAGCCAAACGAATCTGTCATCTACCAATTTGGCATATGCCGGTCTTACAAATCTGTTGTAAAGAATTTCATTATGCCGCTTTATGTGATGATTATTTTTTCCCTCCTGCATACTGTACCCCTGAATCTGATTTCAGGAAATATGTCTTCAAGTGTAACATTCTGAATTGTTGCCTATGATGCAATAGCAGGGCTAATTTACTTAATCCCGCCCGCACACTAAGTTTCCCGACAGTGCGGTGTGTAGAGTATGTTTTGGCCTGAAAAAGTACAAATAGCGAACCACGAATCGGTGGCGCTTCACTATACGTAGCTACTGTACGTGATAGCAGTTTGCACCAACCTGCAGCGCTGAGGGTCGAGTCGCCGGCGTTTTCGGTGGCAGCTCTCAGCGGTGATTCTACAGAGACACCGACACGACGTCGCATCGAGCGTCCACTTCCTGCCTCTGCACGGCCGACAAGATGGCCGCAAGGTGGGCGGGGGAGGAGAGCTGGTGGGGGGTGAGGAGAAAACAGGAGTCCTGCGGAGAACAGACAAACAGTTGGACGATTAGTTTGGTTAAGGCAATCAGGTAAGTTGGGTTGGCACATTTGTAATTATTGACATCAGTGATTGACAAGAAATGCATCTATATTCTGCCTTTACAAAGATAATATTGCACCATTTTGCTTCACACATCAAAAATATAAACAATATAAATAACGCGTCTAAATTATAGTCTACTTTCTGTCGCCAAATTGCCAGGTGCACGCGGGGATTTTGGGGTGAGGGGTTGGTGGGGAAAGTCAACCCAAATATATTATTATATATTTTTTGGATAATAATATGTTCTATGCTGCCCCACTCGTCTAAATATGGTATTCTGGGTAATGTTTCGTTAGTGGGATATGAGTTAAGCAGCAAAATACCAGCTTTAATCCATCTCAGGGGGCGGCCATTTTGCCACTTGCTGACGACTGAAGATGACATCACAGTTGCTCAGGTCTCAGCTAACAACCAATCATAGCGCAGCTTCGGAAAACCGGTGAGCTGTGATTGGTCGTCGCCTGAGCCATGAGCAACTGTGACGTCATCTTCAGTCGACAGCAAGTGGCAAAATGGCCGCCAGGTGAAATGGATAAAAACGGCTGGATTTTGCTTCATAACTCATATGCCACAAATGTAATATTAATCAGAATGTCATGTTTAGACTAGTGAGGTCACATATAACATATTATTGTCAAGAAATGTTTAACGTTGACTTCCACTTGAATGTTTCAGCACCTTGAGTTGAATTTTAATGTATAAAACGTGCTTATACAAATAAAGCTTTGACTGATTGATTGATTGATTGATTGATTGATTGATTGATTGAAAATTCTTCCAAAAACGGCAATGCCTGAACGATACCTGAAAGGAAACAGGAAAAAAGGACGTGTATTATGACTTTTGGGACGCACTGTAATGTTCATCAGTTTCCAGTCTCCGATTACTTCTGTGGCTAAAAACGAAACATCCACAGTGAGATAGATATTTTGTCACTAATCCTGCTTTCCCTCTCAGTCGTCACAGTTTCCAGTCTGCTCGATGAGACGGCGATGAGTAAAGTGTCTCCGTTTGCATCTTCCCAGGAGGCTGGCAGATAATGAAGATACTTAATGAGGCAGAGAGAGGCCATCTTTGTCCAGGGGGCCGCGATGACCACGCCTGCCGCTGGCACGGACAGAGTAGGTGGCATTCGGGAGCAAATTACACAGATTTCACCCCTGCTAGAGCTCGAATAAAGCCCGTTGGGGCTGATGGATGGGTTGTGAGGGGGACATCACACCCAACACGGAGACTCCCCTCCCTCTGACCCCCCCCCTGGGGCCCAGTTATGATTGATGGCCAAAAGGTGCGCTAATTCTTTTATCCCTCCGAACGGTCATGGGAATGGTGACGCTAAACACACATGTCAATCTCGTGTGGCCGTGCTACAAGGTTTTCATTGTACTTGGTGTTAGAAAAATGGCTTCCCACACGCTTCACACCATCGAGCTGCTATCACACGTTGAATCGCTAAAGACACAGACGATGCACACTCTCATGTGTATGTCCGTAGAAATCCATATAAGGATGGAAACAACTACCTTCTGAATTGTCATCAATCATGTCATAATCCAGTGAGTAATGTTCTTTTTTTGTTGTTGTTGTTGTCAGTTGGCTCGTTTCTGTGTGTGTGTGTGTGTGTGTTTTTTTTTTTTTCACCCGGGAGTGATTTTAATCAACTCAAAGTCTGGGGTCACACCAGGAAGACCCCAAATTGTCCCTTTGTTTTCGCCATTTGCTATCTCGCTACCAAGTTGGATACTGCTCCTACTTGGATGTTTTTATGTTATGATGTTTGTTAGTCTTTTATTTGTGAGGACATTACAGTCAGTGTCCTGTAAAAATCCATGAAACAAAATTGCGATCAAATGCAGATTCACGATGTCTAGTAGGTAGAGTAACAACACACTTATGTCGCATATTCCATGTGGGTATACTGTATCTGTTTACTGTATACATTTGCCACTCCTAATCCTCTTAAAGGGATACTTGACTCATTGAGACATTTTCAGCAATAAAAAGTTAATATTTTATCCAGAATGAATGCGATAACTTCAATTTATACATTTAAAAACTAATTTTTCCACTTGCTTGTCGACGGAAGATGACATCATCTGTAGGTAACGACCAATAATGGCTCAGTTTTACTGACCAAACCCAGAAAACAGGTGATGTCATCTTCAGTTGAGAGCAAGTGGAAAAATTTGTTTTTAAAGGTATTAATTGTACAAAAAAAAAAATGAAGTTATCAAATTGATTCTGGACAAAATATAAACTTTTTACTGTTGAAAATGGCTCATTGAGTCAAGTATCCCTTTAAAGGGGAAGTCAGCCTGAAACATTTCTTGACAATAACATGTTATATGTGACCTCACTAGTCTAAACGTGGCATTCTGATTAATATTACATCTGTGGGATATGAGTTATGAAGCAAAATCTAGCTGTTTTTATCCATCTCAGGGGTGGCCATTTTAAACTTGCTGTCGATTGAAGATGACATCACAGTTGCTCAGGGCTCAGGCAACGACCAATCACAGCTCACCTGTTTTCTGAAGATGAGATGTGATTGGTTGATGGCTGAGACTTGAGCAACTGTGATGTCATTTTCACTCGACAGAAAGTGGCAAAATGGCCGCCTTCTGATATTGATAAAAACTGCTATAGGGGTTAACCAGAATACCGTATATTTTTTTTGGTTGACTTCCCCTTTGACCCAACTTTGCAAGTCTTATTTTTCTTTCTTACCCAGGACTACACATATAAAATAGCTACTTTTCTCTTTCATATTTTCTGTCTATAATGCCTGAGAAATAAACTAAACCAATATTGTCCTCCATTTTGCACCGATATTTATTGTCCTCCTTTGCACTGGCCAAGGGTGCTGTGGAGTGTTAAATGTTGGCCACAAAGGCGCATTCTGTTCATCCCGACTGTATACTCGCCGGCCACAAAGATCTCTTTGAGTCGCGAGTATCACACAGAGGTGAGTGAACTTGTGTGATTGTGTGTGATTGTGCGTGGGTGTGTGTGTCAGACCTTGACTAATGCGGCTGTAAAAGAAATTGTCCAAATAACTGTGTCAAATAACGAAGACCAGATAACCCGACATCCAAACACACGCAAAGGGGAGCTGTTCGAATACACGCTGCAAAAAACGCGCCATCCCCAAGGAGAAGAAAATTTGGGATATTTCACATGATGGCGGGCTAGCGGTTAGCATGTTTGTCTCTTCTTCGGGTCTGGGTTTGAATCTCGGAGTAAAACTCCTCTCCGTCTACCTTCCACATTCCAAAAACATCTAAATTGTCCTTATATGTGAATTGTTAGTCTATATGTGTCTTGTGATTGGTTACCGACCAGTCCCGGATACATGTCACCCCAAAGCCAGCTGTGATTGGCTGCAGGACAAGTGCGCCAGAAAATGGAGAGATGGATGGATGGATATTTGACATGAACCTACGCATTTCGGATGCCTCCAACTGCCTTCCTTCCTCGCCCCTTTTTCTTGACTCTTGTTGACTTGGGAGAGGGCCTGAAAATGACACAAGAAAAATATAAGAACATTGTTTATTTTATTGTTTATAAACTTAGAATTTTCAACTTCTTTATTTGAATATTTCAGATATTGATATATATCATTTTGAAAGCACAAACTTAACATTTTTTTTTCTGTCATGTATGACTGTGAAGAACGTTTAAACATGACATATATGTGGTACATCTCAATATCAGTGATGGTTAATTGACCGTTTAAGAAAAAAATTGTCGTCTTTTGTTTTTTTTTTATGTTTTTTTTTTTTTAAATTAAACTTTATTAACTCATCACTCCCAGCCATTTGCGTTCTATTGCTATAAAAACATGGAACCTACCAAAAGAAATATTAAAGTCTCTTCTTTCATCAGGAAAAAAAACCATATATTTCTATCTGTTTATGTTTTGCAGCAATGAGCATTAGAATATACCAAAGTTTCATCATTATACACACAAATCTCCTTAGAGCTGTGGGGAACTCAGCTTGTTTGCAACATGGCCCTGGTTGATCTCTTATACTCTGCTGCCACCTGCTGGCCGTTTTTATAATAACTACTACTGCTTCAAGCATTCTATTCAGTTCAGAGGCTATAACGTAGCTATATTCTAATGCTAATTGCTGCAAAACGTAAACAGATAGATATATTTTTTTTTTTACTGATGAAAGAAGAGACTTTAATCTTTCTTTTGGTAGGTTCCATGTTTTTATAGGAATAGAATGCAATATTCTGTCGGCCTTGCAAAATCAGTCAAAATCCAGTCAAACAGCCGGGAAGTGAAAATCGCTGGGACTGGATGAGTTAATTTAATTATATTTAACTTTTAATGAAATGTAATAATGTTAAAAATTGGGATGTATTTACTACATTTTGTTACGAACAATTTTCCTTTTTTTTTTAAATTTTTTTTAACACTTGTATGAATATGTAGAACATTCAAATGTCCTGCAAGAGATTCACACGGTTTAAAATCTAAACATCCACCGCCTCCAAAATGTATTCCGGTCGTCTTTCTTTACACAAGCTCAAATGATGATGGGCTCATTTAGCGGCACGGCTGGCATATCATCAGGATGCTAATGTCCCATCTTGTTGTTGTCGTCGTCGTGGCTTTAATAGACGACAAGGACGCCGCCGCCGACGGGTGCGTGACTGCGCTCCATCATCGCCGGTGTGTGTGCGCACACGGCGGGCCAGATAAAATCATTACTATGGTGACAACAGGATGCGGGTCGCCCCAAGGGATGCTGGGAGGGAGTCGCACAAACTCAGTGAGGGACATTACACAAAGGGGGAGCAAATTTCAAACACATGTTGAACTTGCACATGTTTTTACCGATATTTGACGTGGCGCAGGTTGGTCAAGTGTATAGCAAAAAATCACGTAAAACCTTACCAAGTCATTAAACAAATGTATACACCCGTACAGCGCACACAAATACATTGGAGCTCTGTATTTACGTCCATATCCAAACAGGAAGCAGGGCGATATAAATATGACGGTCCTTTTAGGCTGCAGGCTGTTTCTAAATCTAAACACGTTGAGTTCCTCACACAATGATCGCTTTCATATGATTAAACTTGTGCCTATTACATTTTCAAATATTAATATTGGTGGTCTTTTGGCCTGTCACCAGAGTGAAATTTGATAGGATATGATGGATGAAAAAGTAACATTTGCCAGCAACGTGGGCTGCACTAAGAACTTTTAAGATCTCACAACACTCATGATTTTAAAAGTCCAAAATAGAGTAAGTAAAAAAAGCAAATGACGATACCTTATAGTTGGTGTCAGCTGGAGCTGTTCTTTAAACCTGCAAATAGATATGATGTCAAATCTGACCTGCGTGACCTTTTAATCCCCCCCCCCTCCCCCCAGTTTGTTGATTATTAAACGGGAAGTCAACCTTATATGTTATATGTGACCATACTAGTCTAAACATGACATTGTGGAATATGAATCATGGAGCAAAATCTAGCTGTTTTTATCCATCTCAGGGGGCGGCCATTTTAAACTTGCTGTCGACTGAAGATGACATCACAATTGCTCAATTGCTGGCTGCTCAGGCAACGGCCAATCACAGCTCAGCGGTTTTGTGATGCTGAGCTGTGATTTGTTGTTTCCTGAAACCTGACCAAGTGTGATGTCATCTTCTGTCGACAGCAAGTGGCAAAATGGCCGCCCACTGATTTGGATTTAAAAAAAAAAGGGTGGATTTTGTTGCTTAATCTTTATACCACTATTGCAATATTATATATTATATTATATATAATGTTTAGAATAGTGGGCCCCATAGATCATATTATTGATGATTGATATTTTTTGATTAAAAAAAATGTTTTGATTAGACTTCCCTATTAAATAAAAAAAATAATAAAATAAAATAAAAATTTCACCCCCAAAAATTCAAATAAAAATGTATATTTAGGAAATTCAAAATAAACAAAATTTCTCCCTTTCAATGCAGTTTGTTAATAGCTTAAAAAAATTTTAAAGAAAAAAAACTGTTAAAATACAATACAAAAGTGTGTTGCCACAAACAGAGACAAACTGAAACCAAACTATCAATCTTTTTTTTTTTTTTTTTTTTTTTTTTCTAAAGAGCTCAGAATTGTTCATTCGGTAGCCTTACCGATTCAACGTCTTGTCATCATTGCTCTTTTTTTTTTTTTTTTTTTTTTTTTTGTGTATGTGTGCGTGCGTTTGCGTGCGTGCGTTTGCGTGCGTGCGTTTGCGTGCGTGCGTGCGTGCGTTTGCGTGTGTGCGTTTGCGTGCGTTTGCGTGCGTGCGTGCAAATACGTATACATTTATACTCATTCATTCACCTAAAACCTTATAAATATCCCATTACCCTTCGCCTTAACCAGGTACTTCAGAATCTTGCCAGAGTCGTGAGATTTAAATGGTCAGGAGACCAGAGAAAAGGTCAGAAAAAAAAAAGAAATAAAGAGAAAAGAAAGGTAAATCAAAGTGACATCCAGCACCGACCAAACACTTCCTGCCTTCCCCATGATTACAATCAAAGTCTTACGCCAACCCCGGAAGCCTCTAAATTCCAGCAAATTTAGCGAGATCTCAAGAGCCCAGAGGAAAAACTAAAGAGAGGAAGGAGGGAAGGATCGATAAGGCAGAGTGAGATCAATAGAAGCCAGTACATCCAATCCATCAAAGTGAAGTCCAGCACCAACAAGACCCCTCCTGCGTGGTTACAAAACCAGAGTCTTATGCCAACCCCAGAAACCTCATACTTCTAATAAATTAAGATCTCAAGTGACCAGAGGAAAAACTAAAGAGAGGAAGGAGGGAAGGATAGATAAAGCAAAGTGAGAACCACAGACACCAGCACCAACTGATTCAAGGGGCTGTGGGAGGGAGAGGGTACTTCTGTTGAGTTTCAGTAGATGCTGGTGCGACGGATCTGGCATGCATAAGGACCACCACCAAAGAAAGAAGCCGTCAACCGCGGTCCAGCAAAGCGAGCACCCCCCCCGGAATCCCCAGGCCGCGGCAGCACCAAGGCCACCCCCAAGCCACCCGAGCGGACACCGGTCGGCGAGCCGACCCAGACACCCGGAACACCCCCGCCCCAGCCCCGGCCCACACCCCCGAGCCCAAGGCCGCAGATCGAGGCCCAGCGGGCCCCCACAGCGCCCCACCGGTCCCCAGCCCCCATCCCCCCACGACCCCCCCGCACCCCACCCAAACCCGCCATCCACCACGACCCAGGCCCCACCACCCCCGACCCCCAAACCCCCGAACACACCCCGACCCCCAGCACCCAACACCCCACCCACCCATACCTCCACCCCCCCCCCAAACAAGCCGCCCCCCCCCGACGGCCGCCACCCCCCCCCCGCGAACCCGGCCCCCCGCGAGAACCCCCCACCCCCCCCGGAAACCGGCACCGGGCAGCAGCGCAGAGAGGGAAGATGTGCCCACCTCACCTCCAGCCGCGCGAGATTTGCACAGCAGCGGGAGGGGGGAAGCAGAGGAGGAAGCACCAGGGGAGAAGGCGGAACACCAGAACACCGAGCCCGGTGGGGAGAGGCCCCGGTCGTCACGCCAGAGTACTAGTGACACCTAACCCTGTTACTGAGTCCGCCAGCTCGCCGACTGGCGAGCTCTACCCTTACACCGTGAATGTGGCCCCACCCAGTGTATATACAAGTGTGTGCGTGTGGTGCATTAAAATTGGGAGCAGGTGAGTCGGAGCAGAGGGAAAAAATTTCCCCTACTCCGACACACCCGTATCCCCCCCAAAAAAATGAATATGTATATGTGTGGTGCATTAAAAAATGGAATGGAGGGACAAAGTGGTGGGGCAGGGACACAAATGGGGGGGACCACAGCGCTGCCAGGCACTGCAGTCCATCCCCTCTGATGGCTCCCCGCCCCAACTCACCCCTCCCCTTGGACGTGAGGTGCATTAAAATTGGAGGGGAGTTGAAGGGTGAAGACGGTGTTTCCACCCTTCCCCACCCCACCAAGAAATGTGTTGTGTGCCCTATGTGTATATTTACAAAGTGTATAGTGCAAGCTAGTGAAGTGAGTAAGAGGAGCGACCAGCGGGGCCTCTAGGTGTCACGCCCGCCCCCCAGCACCCCCACCCCCACCCGCCCCCCACCTCATCCACCCGGCACCACAATGGGCGGACAGCCAGCGCAGCAGGGCTACCGGACAGCCCACCGGCCACCGGAGCCCGCCCGGGGCGCCAGGAGTTATACCGGAGTGGGGCAGGCCCCAAACCCTCGCCCGGCCCCCGGAGCCCGACGCCCGGGCCGGGGAGGGAGCCCCAGGCCCAGGGAGAGGGAGGGGGAGGGGCCGCAGGGCAGACAGGGAAGGGGGGGGGGGGGGGGGGAGCGGGGAGAAGACGACAAGAAGGCGAAAGGGCGGCTGCAGGGCAGGAGGCGGGGGGGGGGAGGAGGAGGGAGGGCGACAAGGGAAAAGGGACCGGGAGGCAGAGGAGGATGGGCGGGAGGAGGCGAGGAGGGAGAGGCGACGGGGGGGAGGAAGGGGGAGGGGAGAGGGAACCACGGGGCACACCGGGGGCCCACCCACCCCGAACCGCGCCGCCGGGCACGGAGCAGCGGACCGCGCCGGGACGGCACCGCCCCGGGCACCAGGGGAAGCACCCCAACACCGCACCCCACAGGGGGCCCAGGGAGCGGCCAAGACGCAACCGCCACCGAGCAGACAACGGGGGGGAGGGGGGGGGGTGGGCAGAACCACCCCCGCCCGACCACAGGGGACGCCGTCAAGAAAATTGACTAATTAGCATGCAGTAACACCAAGTGTTGATGCTTAGTGCCCACTAGAAATAGATCTTAAGGAGTTATTGAGTATAGTGTCGTATAGTGTGGTATGCTCGAGCCCACTAGCAGCAACTAGGTTCCTGACTATATAAAAATAAAAACAATCAGATACAAAATACCAAATACAGGAGCAGCGAAAACAGAAGTTGTAACGATGTGGTGGCTCTCGTTAACAGGCAGAATCTTGGCAGGATTAAGTTGCCAAATTGAGATTAAAATATTCTATGTACATAGACCATATTTGTTTAAATCTTGATACTTGATTTTTATTTAAGGCAGAGATTTTTTCCATTGAGATATAATTTATTAGTAAGTTTAACCAGTGGTCGATATTTAGAGATTGTTTATTTTTCCAATTGACAAGGATTATTTTTTTAGCAATAGTAAGGGCTATAAATATAGATTGAGATTGTTTACATGGTAGCTCAGTTATTGTTAAGTCACCTAGTAAACACAATCTTGGAGATAAAGGAAGCCTACAGTTTAATATATCAGCGAGCTTTCCCAAGATTTTAGTCCAGAAATGCAGCACTGGAGTACATGACCATAAAGCATGAAGATAAGTATCGGCAGTGTTTTGTGAGCACTGGAGACAAATGTCGGAGTCAGAGAGTCCCATTTTTTTCATCATATATTGTGTAATATATGTTCTATGAAGTATCTTATATTGGATAAGTTGCAAATTTGTCTGTTTGGTCATTTTAAATACATTTTCACAGATTTGGGTCCAAAAGTCTGGTTCCGGAACTATAGACAAGTCTTTTTCCCATTTTAAAGTCGGTAAATACGTTTTATTTGTGTATAAAAATAACTTATATATTTTTGATATTTTCTTTATTGTTGTTGGAGAAAGCTTTATAATATCTTTAGCTAAGACAGGCAGTTGGAGCGTATCCTGAAGTGTTGGGATTTGTTTCTTAACCATATTTTTAACTTGCAGATAATGTAAGAAATTTCCCTTTTTTATTTCATATTTCTGGACCAAGTTTGTATACGATATAAACTTATTATCTGAGAAAAGATGATGAAGGTGTGTAATTCCTTTCTGCTCTAAACTATCAATCTTATTACACTGGGATCCATAATATCAGTAAGTACTATCATTAGTATGCATGTTTTGGATATCAGGATCAATTCAGGCACTACTACCAGTGAATCATAGATAATACAGTGTGTTTGTGTTTCTTACCTGCACTCACACTGGCTGTGTTCCACAAAAGTAAGCTGAATGAGCTCATGTTTCATAAAGGAAGTCCTCATCAGCTACACGCACACAAAAAAACAAAACAAAAAAAAAACACATGAAGGCCAGCTTTCCATCTCACAACATGGAAGTGTTGAACGTTTGCGCGCGCGCGTACCTCCATGGTGAGCGTGTGCGTGAGCGACGGCACGCACTCCATGGCCTCGTCGGCGCAGCAGCCGCCGCATCTCCTCACCGCCACGCAGGAGGGCACGAAAAGATGGTGCGTCTCCCCTGGCGACTCCCGCCACACCTCCACCAAGGTTTCTCGGGGCTCGCAGCCGCTGCGGGAGTACACCTCCAACCACCGGCGCACTGCGTTAGGGCGCACAAAAGGTCTCAGCGCCACCAAAGGTTGAATGATGACGGGGCGGGGGACAAGGGGAACTAGCTTGTCAGGAACTGGCAACCTACCTTCTCGACCTTCCCTGGATTTCGACGAGTCGGTGGGACGCCAGTGAGCCAGCTGGTGGGAGACATAGAATGGGGAAAAAGTCAAAGAAGTCTTTTCGAGAAGGAAAATAAAAGACAACAACTTGCAAAAGTGCGCACACCCTCATACAATTGGAAGAAGAGCTACAAAGATGAGCTCAAGATGCAAGCGAGTGGTTCACGTGACATATTTAAATCATTTATCTGCATAATATTACTATTAGTGAGTGGTGAAGAGCAAAAGTCTACACACCCGTTTAAATGCCAGGCTTTCGTGAAGTACAGAAATGACAAGATACATCATTTCAAAATATTTTTCCACCATTCATGTGACCTATAACCTTTAGAACTCAATCAAATAAAAACAATGGTTGAGAAGGAAAAAAAAAATACACAACTGAGACAATCTGGTTGCACAAGTGTGCACCAAGATTATTTTAGCTAACTAAAACTAATGAAAAAACTAAAATTCAAAAACAATTTCGTTAACAAAATAAAATAAAAACGAAAATGCTCTTTAAAAACTAGAACATCTGAAACTAAGTTTTATGTTTACAAAACGAATTAAAACTAACTAGAATTATAGCAAAAATGTCCTTTGTTTTAGCCTTTGGGGATGATTGTAGCCCGTAGGCCATATATTATTTTGAAATGACTTGGTCAGAACCAACAAAAAGTCCAAAACGGGTCACAATACTGCCTACGGTTAAATGTGATTAGAAAAAGTAGATTTATTTTGATATTAACCGGAATAAGGACATTTTGAAAGTGTGTCACACAGAAGTGACATCACCTAGCAGCAGCCAATAGAAGAAAACCTTCAGATGACGTTGCACCCATGGTGTTTTTTTTTTTAACTATTGCCCACAAGTAATATACAAAAAAAAAAAACTAAAACTAATACTTCAACTAACTAAATCTAAACTAAAATGAAGCATTTATTAAATAACTAAAACAAATAAATATAACAGGACCACCCTAAAGACTAATTAAAACTAACTAAATTAAAAAAAACAAAACCCAAAACGAAATAAAAACTAAAATTAAAAATTCCACAACTATAAAAACCCTGGTGTGCACACCCACTTAATAACTGGGTTTGTGATGGTGTTTACACTAGCCATAATATAAAGTTCTACTGATTTGACCCCAAATACATTTCAGATGTTCTAGTAGGCTTTTCCTGACTGACATGTCCTGCGATTGGCTGGCGACCAGTCCAGGGTGCACTACGCTTCTCACCCAAAGTCAGCTATGATCTGCTCCGAGTCGCTCCGAGTAATGAGGTATTGAAAATGATATTGAACAGCAGAGTCAATACATAAACAGATTGTTATGATTTCGACTGCTCCAAAAAATGAATACAAAAGCATTCCAAGTTAGTGAGCTAAGGTAATAATTTCATTATTTACCTATATATTTTTCTGTTTGTTGACTCCTCCCATAATTCAGAACGATAAATCAACAACACACATGTGCACTGTTCTCAAATCAAATCAAGAGTACTTGAGGCAACGTAGTGGGCCGGCGTCTTGCAATGATGAAAGAATTTCCTGTTAGATAGCGCCGCCTATTCCGCCCCGCGGGCCCTTTTGAACACGAGACGACAAAATGAAAGGATGGAGGCCGCCAGATCGGGGCCTCCCGCTATAAACGTGTCCGTCACTAGATGAACTGACGTGACGAAAAATATTTGTCGTGGAAAAGTTTGGGAGTGTTGCTGAGCTTGGAGCTGCTACCTTTGCCCCCTTCAGTCACCCGCCCGCCCACTGCAAAGTCTCTCATGAGGAGCGGAGAGTGAGAGTCGGTCGGTGCCACCGGGATTACACATTTTTACAAGGGCACATGCTGCAGCTTGTGTGGCTGAAAGCTCACCAGATCACCCCACTTAAAGTCCCTTTTCCATCCAAAAGACACAAAATGATATCTGAGTTTTTTATTTGCCGACTTTTGTCAGTCAGTTCTGCCTTTGACTAAGTTGTTGTTGTTTTTTTTTTATTGAAATTAACAGCAGTTAATTTATTTGCACACTGTGAATGCTAAAATGGCTTATAAAGGGCAAATATATGAACCTACACTAGAACAGAATTTTTCTATTGCCTATGGGGGGTCACATTGACTTTCATTCATTTGAAGGATGACAAATTATTAACCTGACACATATTTTAGCATGCCAGTTTAATGGATCTCAAGGGACCGCAATACACACAAAATACATACAAAAGTCCAATAACTGTCTGTGTGTGTGAAAAAGACCAAGGCCACTCGCAAGGGAATGTAGACTTTGTTCAGTCGGCCCCTTTTAAACAGTTCCACCCACTTTTATACACACACAAATGAACGTTCAAGTGAGTATCTTTGTGTCCAATTCTCTGACATAAGGCTAAAGCAAGTCAAACATGTTCATTCATATTAGTCATATTATGAATACAGTATGTACTCATTCTGGTTTTTGTTTAGAAATCCCTTTGCCAACTAGGCGACCACATCAAAGTGCAAACAAACACATTTTGGGTAGCAAGCGCAGTCAAAATCATACACATAGAAAAAATATCATCACTCTAATGTAGATATTGCTTTTTTGCTGTGGACTAGTTTTTGTTTTTGGTAAGTATTCTCCTTTTATGTTTTAAATTCATGTTTGTTTATTGTATTAATAAATATTCATCTATAACCCTAATTATCTTATGTACTCATTATGTATTAAGCAGGCTTGTGTACCTTTAAAGGTGCTAGATAAACTATTATTTTATTATGTATTTGGGTTCCTTGGAAGGTACTACATAAATCGTGGTTATTGTAGGTATAAATTAATATTATTTGTAGTAGTGTCGCTTTTTGCTTTGTAGCAACAACTTTGCATTAGGGACAGTGCCCAAGCATTGTATTTTTTTCATATACTGTATTTAATACAGAATACAAATTTGCAAAGAGTGGATCATAAAAACCGGCCTTTAGCCTAATTTTTTAGCATTCCTCGAATGACGACTTGGACTTCTTGAGTTGCTTTGACAGTTTCGAATGCACATTATCACCATTTACAATTCAAGTCAAGTCAAGTCAAGTCGTCAAGTCATCCTTATTTACAGGCACTATAAGAAGAACAGCAGCAACCTGAACATACAAAGCGGCACAATCAAGTTGTGGCTCTTCGTAAATGAAGCATCTTGTTCTGTTGTTAGCATAATTTTTCTCATTCCCTTACCATTGACTCCATCTTAGGGCCTATTTATTTTTTTTTCTCATTGGCCTGTTGGTCAGTCAGGATGAAACCCTATTAACTCTGCCCACCAACAATTCATCACACAAAAGCACCTAGCTCTGTTGTTAGCAACTTATCATTTGTTAGCATTCCGATGCCGCTCTTCTACCTTCTTGATTGGACAGTTTGAAATGTACATTATCACCATCTACTGGCCCTAAAGTGGAACAGCACCAAGCTGAACGTACAGGTAATCTAGTAGCTGTTCTCGACAATGCAAGTAACTCATACAATTTTCTACGGGGCATTTTGGAATCGAGACCAACGAATCCTGCCTAGCAACAAGTGACCACGCAGATGTCTTGGAAGGGCATTTAAAAAATAATAATAAAAAAATAAATAAATAAGAATCAAGGCTAGGCCGTGTAGCGTCTAGTGGCCTCATGAATGAGTAAAACATTACAGTACAGAGTCAGGCCCAGCTCCCAGCGCGCCTCACAGCACTGAGTGTTCCTGATAGACTTCTCCAGACATAAATAAAGAAAACAAGCCGCCGGCCTGCTCGTGAGTGTGAGGTGAAGATGAGTTCACGTGTTACGTTCACTCAGTGACTGACAGGGCAAGAACCCTCCATCCATCCATTTTCTTGACCGCTTATTCCTCACAAGGGTCGCGGGGGGTGCTGGCGCCTATCTCAGCTGGCTCTGGGCAGTAGGCGGGGGACACCCTGGACTGGTTGCCAGCCAATCGCAGGGCACACAGAGACGAACAACCATCCACACTCACAAGCACACCTAGGGACAATTCGGAGCGCCCAATTAACCTGCCATGCATGTCTTTGGAATGTGGGAGGAGACCGGAGTACCCGGAGAAGACCCACGCGGGCACGGGGAGAACATGCAAACTCCACCCAGGAATGGCCGAAGCCTGGACTCGAACCGGAGTCCTCAGAACTGGGAGGCGACGTGCTAACCAGTCAGTCACCGTGCCGCCCCAGGGCAAGAACCTTTATTTAAAAAAACAAACAAAAAAAAAAACAAAAAAAAAAAACAACCTGAAATGAAATACAGTGACTTTGAATAGACAGTGATACAGTACCCATGCGTAATCTGTATGCTTTTTTGATTGATGAGTTTAATTAGAGGCACCACTGGCTTGACAGATTGTCAGAAAATCACACTTTTTGTTTAGCTCTTAAGCTACTTTCCAATAATACAAGCAAATATTAACTAACTATTAGCAGATATGAACTAACCTTGGTTGTCAGTGACAGTGACACATTATAACTGGGTGGCTAGATAAGTAGATGGTAATCTTTATTGATCCAACAGGGGGGAATGAAACAATATCGAATTTTAGCACCCACTTAATAAACAGCTAACATCATAAGCCAAAGCCAACACAAAACATGTAGACAGCTATTATATTGGCTTAACTACATTCACTGCACTATATGGAGACAGATAGGTAAGCAGGTAAACAGATAGCTAGATGCTCAGATGTATAGATAGATATATGGAGCGATATAAAGAAAACAGTTCAAAATAAATTTAAGTTTAAAATATTATGTTTCCACAAATAATTGCATGTAAGCACACGTCGCTAGATTGTCGTTGAACAAAGGATATACATGAAAAATAATAACAATAATCTCTTAAAGTTTAAGGGTGCTTGGATTCAATTTATGGGTGCTGGGAACCCCCCCAAAAATGGGCTAGAAACGCCCATGTCAAATAGTTGTAGAGACAGATAGGAAAACAGAGATTTTTGTTTTATAGGCAGGCATATTACTAGACTGATAGCTATACAGTGTATGGAAATTTAGAGCAAGATGATGCATATATTTAAGACTGATAGACAATAAACAAATACAGATATAAGATAGATAGATAGATAGATAGATAGATAGATAGATAGATAGATATGGTGCAAAGGTGACAGGTGGTCATTGACCTGCGCAGCAGGATGACTTGCAGAGATACAATGTGAATGAAACAAACACACTGCGATTATCAACAGTAAATAGCACATGCCTGCAAAGACACTTTAGAGGTCAGATGGTCCACGTACACACGCACTCTCTCTCTCTCTCTCGCGCGCGCACACACACATCCATACGTTACCTTGGCGTGGGACGTCGGGATTGTGGTGAGCAGCAGGAATTGAAACATTCCTAGAATAACTTGGAGCATAATCCCCATTGTATGCACGGTAGTCCTATGGAGCCGGCCAACTACAAATAATAACAGTGGATCATTTACATCCAAAGATGTCCGCCTGTCTGTCTGTGTATGTGCGCGT
Source organism: Festucalex cinctus (assembly GCF_051991245.1). NCBI lineage: Eukaryota > Metazoa > Chordata > Actinopteri > Syngnathiformes > Syngnathidae > Festucalex > Festucalex cinctus. The sequence goes on from NC_135419.1 coordinate 18,026,676, forward strand.
CCGTGTGTCCTCCGTGACCGAGCCAAAGACGCACCAAAGCCCCGGCGTTCACTCTCCAGCCTCCCGGCCGTGCAACGACATCCTCCGTGCCATCTTCATCATCAACCGGAGGTGTGCAACTCTCATGTTCTCGTGGATATTCCTTTCGCAATCTCCAACATATCGGCATAAAATGGCTTTTAGAATCATGAGACTTGAGGAAAGTTTGGCTTTTGTCTTCTTCCCATCGTAAAAATCCTCCTTTTAGGGCGACTAGAAATGACTTAAAAATCAATTAGAGGATGCTGCGGGTCGTGCGGAGATCCACCGCATGACGACGAAGGGGGGGCGGCGGGAGGGAGCGGGAAGACGTTGCCGCATATGGCGCTCCAAGCTCGGTCACACTATGGCCATGCTGTCGCTGTCCCGCGGAGCACACCACCGCTCCGAAATCCTCTTGAAAAACAATAATGATAAGAAACGGGCATGTCCAACTGGAGTAGAAGTAGTGAGATTTGTCCGGTCCAAAAAAAAAAAAAAAAAAGGGGGAGGGAGATTGTGTTAGCAGCAGAGCAGTCAGTGTTCATTTGTTATGGCCAGCTCGTTTTTCCCTTTTTGCCCTTCAGACGCAAGCAGCGGAAGGAGCATTGCAACTTTTTTTTTTTTTTTTTCCCCAAAACGGGACCGGGCAGGCAGGCGCACTGAATACAGGTGCTAGTGCGGTACTAGTGGCACCACGGCAGGAGTCACAGGGGGGTTGCATGTATATATGTATGTATGTATGATGGGGCCCCTCGGCAAAGGGGACCACGGCCAAAGTTGCCACAGAGGTCACGTCCTCCGTCACTCACTCACTCCCCCTAGTTTTGGAACTGCAGTGCTTGACTAGTGACTATTTTCAAAGCTTATTTTTTCATTTGGGTTAACATAGCCTACGCAACAATTCCTCCAAAAACACTATTAAAAAAAATATACCTTGGTTGAGCAAGTGCCATTCATTTGCAGTCTGGACGCAAAAGAAGTCAAAGTCTCCAATAACACTGCAAAAAAAGTTGCTTTATTGTTGAAAAATAGTCAGAAAGCAGTGGTTGAAAAGACCATCCGTACATCACCATCCCGCCAAACCTTTTTTTTTTTTTTTTTAAATGTATTTATTTATTTATTTATTTTTATGTCAGAGACCTCGAAACTGTAAATGTTTTAAATTTGTGTAAAAAAATAGCCTTGATTTTACCTTTGCCGATTACCATGACCTGAATATCTGAGAATTCACCGACATAAAAAAAATAAAACATAAATTTGCAAGCACTTTGGGACTTTTTTGTAAATTAATATTGCGACAGTCAGCAACTTTGACAATTATGCGACTAAGCTATAACAATATTGTACTATTACCTTTTTCCACAATTTAAAACACCTGACTTGCGAATTTTTCCAAGATACAAGCCATCATTCGGATGATTCCCCCCCCCCCCCTTTTTTCCCCCCCGCTTTAACTTGAGAGCAAGAATTTGACATACAGTGAAGTCAACTCACTTTGGAACAAGCAGCAGTTTAAAAATTAAATATTAAAAAAAAAAGTCTTGGTGCTGTTTATGCCACTCTCAGTTGAAGTTTACTAAACAGAAAACAAAGACAATTGCATGATATGTAAAACCACATAACTCTTTGCCTTGGCTGTTTAGCATAATGCTAACACATAATGCAAAACGCCATAGATGGGCTAATGAATAGCATCAAAAATCGTAGCATTATAATAACCCTTCATGAAAAAACATATTTGAGCACAGAAAACATATTTATAGGTATAAATTAAATTATTTATGTTCTGTGAAAAAAAAAAATAATTTACTGAGTCACTGAGTAGTGGTGAAAATCTTCCTTTTGTGTCTTCATGACTGTATTATACTGCCCCTGGTGGCCAAGTCGGCACACGCACAATGAATTTTACTCTCTCAGGCTACCAGTGTATTTGTCAAGCTGTTTTTTGTTTTTTTGTTTTTTTTACCCCCAATGTGGATACAATTGCTAGAGCCTGTTTTGAAAACATACAAATAAAGTTTCATGTGATTGATATAAACCCTCGAAATTGTCTCATTTATCCCAAGAAAATTGACCTTACATTTCAACTGACCTTAAACACTAGAGATGAATGCCATCAAGTAACCCTTTCATTATGGACAAATGCGATTACGTTTGAGGCCACTTGAGGTCAGCAAAGACAAATTTGACCTATGAAAAGACATTACTTGGCCAAATTACATAATGAGACATAAAAATGTCAGCTCTAGCCCTCTGGCGGCTTCGCACTGCAATACCAGAGCCATGCACCCAATAAAAGGCTTTATTGGACATGATTCACAAACAGATTAATGGCGCGATTTATAGAGTAGAGGCATAATCGGCCTGGCGTTCATTTGTTTAGTGTCAAATAAAAATATCAAGCGCAAGAATCCAAAAGGTATTAATGAAGAGAAAGCAGCTGGCTTTATGGCTCGCTAAGGAGCTTTCGATTTCATGCTCGGCTGCGACCTTAATAAAACCCAACCATCCATTTTATAGAGCGCTTGTACTCATTAAGATGCCAGTGAGCTTTGTGGCGAGAGGCGGCGCACACCTTCGACTGATCGCCAGCCAATCGCAGGGCAAGTTTAGAAAAACAATCACACACTATATGATGGATAATTCATAGTCTTCAATGAGGCTAACATTCATGTTTTGGGAATATAAGGAGGAAGCCAGGAGGAGCCCGAGTAAACTCAGATTCAAACCCAGAACTGCTCGACTGTGAGGCAGATGTGGAAACCACTATGACACCATGCTGCCCCTGAATAAACCAAGTTTCTCAGTCATGATGGCATAGAGCAGGGGTCAGCAACCCTTCCTGTCAAAAGAGCCGTTTTAGGCCAGATAAATACATAAAAAAAAAAACATGCCTGGAGCTGCATAACATTGTGATGAAGGAAACAGTGTGTTAGTTTCATGTACTGAGGGCCCAAGAGCTACCGGTAATTAGAGCGGCACCATAGCGTAAAAATATGCATCCAATTTGTAGAGATTCGTTTTCTTCTACCTTTTGTCTTCCACTTTTGGATTTTAATTTATTATTTTTTTAATTTTCTTGCTTTGTTTTCCATACATTTTTAGATTTTCTGCTTTTTGATAAATTTTTGAAAGTTTTTGGCAATTTTCAGGAGTTCTTATTTTATTTATAGACATTTTATGGTTACTTTTTGAAATTTTTTTTAAAGCAATTTTCTGACTTTTTTTGGGGGGCAATTTTGTGGACATTTTATGGTCATTTTCAGGATTTCTTCTTTTGTTTTTTGACATTTTATAGTCACTTTTTAAATGTTTTGTTTCCTGCCTTTTTTTTTTTAAATGTAATTGACATTTTTTTTTGACAATTTCATGTACATTTGTACAATTTACTATTTTGCCAATTTATTGTTTTTCCTTTTTTTCCCCCTCTCTTTTGAACATTTTATGGCCAGTTTTTCAACATTTTTTAGGTAATTTTAAAAACTACCTTTCATCTCTCTTTTGCTGACAACTTAAAAAATTGCACTCTGACGTTATCTACATTATTAATTCATTTAAAGGATATTCCATCCATCCATCCATCCATCCATCCATTTTCTAAACTGCTTACTCCTCACAAGGGAGGTGCTGGAGCCTATCCCAGCCGGCTTCAGGCAGTAGGCGGGGTACACGCTGAACTGGTTGCCAGCCAATTGAAGGGCACATAGAGACAAACAACCATAACAGAAAAATATGCAGCATCCACTATGGAGAGATTCGTTTTCTTTTTATTTATTTATTTATTTTTATTTTCATACTTTATTTTTCATACATTTTTAGATTATTATTATTATTATTTTTTGCCTTTTGACAACTTTCTGACTTTTTTTTTTTGGCAATTTTATGGACATATGGTAATTTTCAGGATTTATGCTTTTGTTTTCAACATTTTATGGTTACATTTGAACATTTTTTTTAAAAGCAAATTTGTGACTTTTTTTGTCGATTTTGTGGACATTTTATGGGAATTTTCAGGATTTCTTATTTTATTTTTGGACATTTTATGGTTATTTTTTGAATTTTTTTTAAAGCAGTTTTCTGACTTTTTTTGGCCAATTTTGTGGACATTCGATGGCCATTTTCAGGATTTCTTATTTTGTTTTGGACTTTTTATAGTCTCTTTTGAAATGTCTTCTCTCCTGCCCCATTTTAATTTTTTTTTAATTTAATTGTCTGACATTTTTGGCAATTCCATGTACATCTTTTGGCAATTTTGTATTTGTCCTCTTCCTTTTTGTACATTTGATGGTCACTTTTTCGACATTTTTTTTTTTTTATAGGTAATTTTAAAAAGTACCGTTCATCTCTTTTTCTGACAACTTAAAAATTGGACTCTGATCTACATTATTAATTCATTGAAAGGATACTTTATCTAAAACAAAAAATATTTAGTTATATAATAATAATTTCTTCTAATTTTTGAGTGATCCACAGGAGAGGGACTAAAGAGCCACATATGGGTCCAGAGGCCACAGTTTGCAGACCCCTGGCGTAGAGGAATGTGTGGCACTGAAGCATGATTTGACACCCTTCAATGACAAGTAACCGTGTGCGCGTGCGTGTGCGTGTTGTAGTGGAGTCGCCATCATGGTGGTATGTTTGGGTTATCACATCACACATGAGGGTAGTCGAGAGTGTGCGTGTGCGTGCGCTGTGCGGAGGATAGAACATTATCTTGCACGTCTCAGCTCGGGGCCGGCTGGTGACAAGACAAGACAAGACAAGTTTGAGGTGTCACAATGCATAACAAAATATTAGTTTCAAAGTCACTATTTTGCTTGAAACGTTTATTTTCACTACGGTTCGAAGAAACGACGGTTTGAATCCGAACTTTCTAAAATTCTGTTCAAACCATCATGTCATCAACCGGGTAGTTTTGCTAGTTAGCTGCATTGATATTGCCCAAAACGGCAAGAGATTGATGAAGATTGACGGTAGATGATTCTGTTTATTAATTTATATTCCACAACATTGATCAGAATGCTGTCACTATCGAGTATTTTTTTTTTTAAGAATCAATCTATTGTTATTCAATAGATTAATGGACTAATTTGAATTTGGCATTAACGTTATTTACAAAAGCACCCCCCACCTCTGATTACTGTTTATTAACCAGTGATTGGTATTTATTTTGTACCTCATATTCATATCGTGATTAAAAAGGGGGATTGATGTACTATATTACTGGTTTGGCCATTGTTTTCCAAAGTAAAACAGATGTTTGCAAGTGTCTTATTTTGATTAAAAACAGAAGATAATCAGTCTTCTTTTATGAAGGACTACAGATATCAGTAAACAATTACTGTCGATATACCGAAATCAGAGGATTTGGGCGGTTTTACTGGATTTTGACTGATTTACAAGGCCCACAGAATACTGTGTTCTATTGATATAAAAACATGCAACCTACCAAAAGAAAGATCAGCAAAAAAATGTATATTTCTATCTGTTTCAGTTTTGCAGGAATTAGCATTAGAATTAGTGCTGTCAAACGATCAAAATTTTTAATCTGATTAATCACACTTTTTAATTTTGATTAATCACGATTAATCAGCTAAATGACTTGCGTATTCGCGTAATATAAAATAAATACAAAATACCGTAATATTTTGACATTAATGCATTTTATTATCTGACTGTCATTTGCAAACATTGATTAAATGCATGTACGCAATTGCATGCATGCGTGTATTGCTTAAAACGTAACAGCATCATATCAATTGGGTGAAATTCAGCAATTATTAATTAATTAAATGCAAATTACTTTTGTTTTATCTAAAGTCCCGTCGGGGTGTTTTTGAAAGCGAAATTTACCACCGAGCAAATCAACTGGAGTCACCCCGCTCATTTTGGAACAACAGGCATAGGAAATGCTGTGCATTGACCTAATCACTGACCTGCGCAGCCTTCAATGTAACCATCCGCGGTTACGTTCAAGGGTCAAGTGTGGTCCAAAAAAATAGTGCGATTAATCTGCGTTAATACGTGATTAATAATGTGACATTTTTCTGTGATTGATTAATCTATTAACGCTTTAACTTTGACAGCCCTAATTAGAATATAGCAAAATTTCATCATTATTCACATTATTTTAACTGTGTGGAAAAGAGCCTTTTGCAACATGGCCCTGGTTGATCTCGTATACTCTGCTGCCACCCATTGGCCATTTTTGTAATAACTACCATTGCTTCAACCGTTCTCTGCAGTTCAGAGGCTGCATCAAAGCCTTCTGTTTGCTCGAGCATATAAACCCCCCTCAAAAAACGTAGAAATATGTCTTTGGGACACCGGTAATATTTAAAATAGAATGTATTTATACATTTTTTGGGAGCAAATTAGTTAATAAAAGGCTCCAAACTATTACCTGCTGAATAAAATAGTTGTCAATTAATTTGATAGTCGATTAATTTTGACAGCTCAATATTCATGCATGGGGGGTGGAATGGTGGGCAACGTGCCCTTTGACAATCCCTGTTCCAAAAATGATTCAAAAAGCAGTTACCCATTTGGGAGTCCATGCGTGTCCGGATCCATTCACCAAAAATAATAAACCTCGTTTCATCTCATTCTGAGAGCGTGAAAATGGACTCGAAACTCGTGGGCTGCACATTTGATTTGTAGCACCAAATGCCGCGCAGGAGCGGACCCCGTGTGGTTTCACAAAGACACTAGCAGCGTTTCTTCTTATGTCGCGAATGGCAGGGACATCTCATGCCCTTTGATTGTCCTTTACGGCAGCAAGCATGAGACGTCCCTGCGGTTCGCCACGTTACAAGAACAAACTCCACAGAAGTTCCTCTCTTTCTTCTGAGAGGCGAGAAGGATTCAAACTCGCATCACGCCACACGCGCGCGGGAATGGAGAGTAATCCAAATGATACAGTCTGTGGCTACAATAAAGGCCAAATGACGTGTGTTGAACTGGACGTAACCAGTTTAATGATGCTCGTGACAATAGTCGGACTATTTTTCCACTTTGTCTCGTGATATTTCTTCCGTTTTTTTGCTTGGAGTATTTGTCGAGCGCCGGCGTCAATGATAAAAATCAGTCCACGCCCCTCATTACGAGGAAAAGAAGAAGAAGAAGAAGAAAAAAAGAAGGCCAAACTTCAAAGTCTAAAAACCAAACTCCCAGCCGAGTGACATCTCCTACTTCTCTCCGCCGTTGTGCGTTTTATGTTTCTCCAAAAACTCTGCGTGTTTCTGACGAAGGATTTCTGTCTGTTTCTTAAAACCGTTGACCCTGGGGGGGGAAGGAACAAAAATGAATTAGAGCCAATCCAATTCTACAGATTAAGGTTTTAATAATTCATTCTGTGACTTCCTAGCTTTCCCCAATTGAAATGAATGGAAATACCATTCATCTGCTTCATGCTTCAGCCGGTCCCAAATAACAACTACAATGCTTGTCCGTTTGTTTTTAGTTTAAATTTTTTTTTTTTTTTGCAGTAATTACAAAATCATACAGTTTGTCCCCAATTTTTTTGCTTGCTTTTTCTTATGCCTGGCAGTATAATACAGACATATGGATGGACTGTGCATAGAGCCGGTCTGAGATAAAGAATATGTGCCTGTGAATATTTTTACATTACCTGTCGACATGTGTTGCTGCTATTACTATTGTTTAAAGGTTGTTTAACTCATTCACTCGCAGTCATTTTCCCAGAAAGGCTGTTTTACTGTATTTGGACTGATTTTGCAAGGCCCACAGAATATCGTGTTCTACTGCTATAAAAACATGGGACCTACCAAAAGAAAGATTAAAGTCTCTTCTTTCATCAGGGGAAAAAAAGTATATTTCTATCTTTTTCTGTATCTGTTTCTATCTGTTTCCGTTTTGCAGCAATTAGTATCATTATTCACTAATACAGAATTGTGAGTAAATGAGCTTTTTCCCCCCCCCAAAACGGCCATGGTTGATCTCCTTTGCTCTGCTGCCACCTGCTGGCCGTTTGTGTAATAACTACCATTTCTTCAACAGGTCTCTGCAGTTGAGAGTCTGCATCAAAGACTTTTGTATGCTCTAGTATTAAAAAACAAACATATAAAAGTACATCTTTGGGACACTTAAAACATTTAAAATAGAACATATTTATACGTTTTTGGGAGCAAATGAGTGACAACAATCCGTCGATGGTGGTCCCCATTATGTGTTAGCATTTAGCTAGCTGACTTTCAGACAAGGCTATGCACATGTAACACACAACTCGCATACATAAACTGTGGGCTTCTTATTTGCTTAGCAAATGTGCCACATACATGTTGTTACATGTGCCACATACACGGATCCTCAATAATTCATGAAAAAGTAATTTGTGGGTGATTACCCCCCTTCTATCAACCCCCACCCCTCCTCATATTCAGGTGCAAGCACAACACTATAGCAGACCCGGAAAGCGAAAAAGCTCAAATCAGTTTAAAGGAAGGCGTCACCAACCTGGCCATCTCTTTGGATTTGTTGTACAATTCCGTGATGACTCGATCCTTCTCGTCCATGTAGTTGTTGTGCATCTTTTCCAGCTTCCTGCAACGGTTCGTTCAAGTCAAGCTGACGCGCTTGAAAAATATCAAAGATCAGCGGAACCTCTAATGCTACAAAAGCCAGGACATTCTGGAAAATGCCTATGTCATCGAGAGGCTGACTTTTCTGAAAATTGTTGGAAACGTCTGGGATCATCGAAGCCGTGGTTGTCAAACTTGTTTACTGCAAACTACACAGTAGCTATGGTAACCATGGGGAGGCTGCTTAGTTTAGTTTTTAACTTCATGGTTCGTTTTACATTAAGGGAACACAATGCAAACCAAACAGGAACAGATTGAATGGCATTTAAAATGAAACACCAATAAATAGTTTGAATCTTTTCTTTATCGGAAATTCGTGCATCAATAGTTTGTCTCCTTTTTGGCAAGTGAACGATGCAGACAAGCGCAACAGTAGCAAGTGTGGTTTGCTGTACTGTGCTTGTTCATTATTTCATTTTGTGCTGTCACTATCAAATATTTTTAGAATCAATTAATCTATCGATTATCGACTACTAGGACTCACTTTAATTTTGCATTCAAGTGTATTACAAAAACACTTTTTCCCTGATTACTGTTTCTTAACCAGTGATTGGTGTTTATTTTGTACTTCGTATTTAAAAAAAAAAAAAAAAAAAAAAGGTGGATTGATGTTGTTCAGTTACCGGTTCTGTGGTTGTTTTTCAAAATAAAAACTGATGTTTGCAAATGTCTTATTTTGATTAAACTAGGGCTGTCAAAGTTAAAGCGTTAATAGATTAATTAATCAGAGAAAAATGTCGCATTAATCACTTATTAACGCATATTAATCACACTATATTTTTTTGACCACACTTGAGCCTTGAACGTAACCGCGGATGGTCACATTGAAGGCTGCGCAGGTCAGTGATGAGGTCAATGCACGGCATTTCATACGCCTGTTGTTCCACAATGAGCGTGGTAACGAGGTGGGTGTGCTCGGTGCTAAATTTCGGTACCCAATTGATATGATGCTGTTATGTTTTGAGCAATACACGCATGCATGCAATTGCGTACATGCATTTAATCAATGTTTGCAAATGACATTCATATCATAAAATGAGTTGTCAAAATATTACCGTATTTTGTATTTATTTTATATTACGCAAGTAATTTAGCTGATTAATCGTGATTAATCAAAATTAAAAAGTATGATTAATCAGATAAAAAAAAATTATCGTTTGACAGTACTCATTAAACACAATCGATTAATAAACTAATCTGATTCATTTGAATTTTGCATTGAAGTGTATTACAAAAGTATTTTTTTCCTGAGTACTGTTCATTCACCAGTGATTGGTGTTTATTTCGTACTTCGTATTCATAGAGTGGTTTAAAAAAAATAAAAAATAAAAAGGGGGGGGGTTGATATTGTACTATGTTAACGGTTTCGTCATTGTTTTCCAAAGTAAAAAGAGATGTTTGCTAAATGTCTTATTTGGATTAAACACCGAAGATAATCAGTCTTCTTTTACGTAGGACTAGAGAAATCAGTGAACCATTACTGTTGATATGCTGAAATCAGAGGACTTGGACCATTTTAAATTTAAAAATGACTCCAAACGATTACTTGATTATTAAAATTGTTTTCAATCAATTTGATAATTGACTACTTGTAAATTAATCGATTCATTTTGACAACTCTAATTTCATTGTTCTTTTAAGAACATTTTTTTCTATCTAGCTTTGAAACATTTTGATACGCAGGGTCAGATTTGACACCTGTGATCTAAGCGGACAGCCCATGAATAGACATGAGAGACATGAGGGAGTTTTTACCGGAAGACAAGAAAATGCACGCCGATGCCGAGCATCATGGCGAGGAAGCAGTAGCCCGACAAGTGCAAGTTTCTCTGGCTGCGCCGCCTCTCCTCTTCCTCAGTGAGCGTTTCCTGGCTGCGGTACTGATAGATTTGCTCCCAGTAACGCACGTTGTCCTGCGCTGTCGCGCCGCTGAGGGGAAAAAGGTAAACAAAAGGAGGATGAGCATTGTGATGACACACGCTTGTTTGGAATTGTGAATACAAAATCGGGGCGTAACGGTTCCAGTCTGTTGAGTTTACAGTCAGAACGCTGAGTCATGCAGTTAAGTATGTTGTTGACGGATTCGGGGTGTGTGTGAGGGGGGGGGAATCTGATTGCAACATGTGAGAGAAAAAGAGCATCACGTAATATTTACAAAAAAAAAAAAAGACCCAATTTTAACCTGAGAAAGAATATTTAATATTATTGGAAGCTATTTTAACATGAAGTACAGTTTAAACTAGGGGCGTCAAAATTAGTGCATTAATTTAAAGTTTTTTTTAAAGCCATCAATCTTTTTTAACGCACGATTAATGACCGCCACTTACTTGGAAAGCCTGTACTGGGGGAATTCCAGTCACAACGCAGCAGACAACATTTAGCAGGAATAGATGTAATAATAATTCGTATATCTGTGGAGACTGGAGTCCCATTTTATTTTACAATTTAAAAATGTGCAGAATTTCACAAATTACTTCATGTTAAAAATTAGACATCTCTTAATCAAGGTTATTTTAGTCAACTAAAACTAATGGAAAAACTAAAACTAAAATTCCAAAAAATAATTTTGGTCACAAAATAAAATAAAAACGAAAATGCTTTTAAAAAAAACAAAACTAACTGAAACTACATTTTATGTTTACAAAACTAACTATAATTATAGCAAATATGTCCTTTGTTTTCGTCTTTAGTAATTAATTTAATGCATGAGATTTTGGGGATGATATTAAATGTGATTTTAAGTAGATTTATTTTGATATTAACCGGAACAAGGACGATTAAAAATGTGTCACACAGAAGTGACGTAATCTAGCAGCAGCCAAAAGAAAAGCACCTTCAGATTACGTCGCTCCCATGGTGTTTTTTTGAATATTGTGCACAAGTAATACACAGTTAAAAAAATAATAATAATTATATATATATATATATATATATATATATATATATATATATATATATATATGAATTAATACAAACTAACAAAACCACCCTGAAAACTAATTAAAACCAATACAAACTAAACTAATTTAAAAAATAATAATAATCAAAACAAAATAAAAACTAACTAAAATGAAAAATTCAAAAATTATAATAAATATGATTTTAATATGATATATGCTCTTAATATGAAAAGAAAAATGCACAGAGCTGTCACCAACCTCTTACAAATGCAATTATGCCATCTAGTGGCAGAATAACACACATAACCACACTTTTTACAGTACGGTACATCTTTTAAATTTTAACTCAGTTTTATGAATTATGAAATTATTGTATTAATGACTAAACGATGCACCCATATGTCTATAAATTTAACATTTATCCCACTTTTATGTTAACAAGAGTATAAAAACTTAGAAAAAAAAAATATTGTCCTTTTTATTGTACATTTAGAACAGTTAAATTTCAGAATAATGGGGTCCTTGAAAAAACAATGCTTGTGTCCAAATTCACAAGGCTGGGTCCTCCGAAGTTCGAATTTGTCGGCTGCATGACGTCACTCCCGGCACGACTCGACAGCACGCACGGACTTACATATGAATGGATTGTCAATGTTGCTTGTCGGTAGTGCATTGACTGACACTCCATTCATGTGTAAATCTGTGTGTGTTGTCGAGTCGCGCCGGGAGTGACGTCATGCATGCAGCCGACAAATTTGCCCTTCGGAGGACCCGGCCTTGTGAATTTGGACACAGGCAATGAGTAACAAACAAAATGGCGTCACCTGGTTCCATAGCTGGTGTGACTGGAGGCCGACGTGAAGGCCTGGCCTCCTCCGTGAGAGGAAGTTCTGCTTTTGAAATCATACTCCTTCCTGCTGCGCTGCTTGCTCAGCACGCGATACGCCTCGTTCAGCTCCACAAACTGGCTGTGCAGCGCCGGGTTGGACGGGTCACTGTCCGGGTGCAGCTGCACATGATCAAAGGGGTCAGTAAACATTCTAGAAATATGGATGGCATACATCAAGCATTTGGGCTTTTGGTGGCTGAGAAACAATCTCCGTGACGTTAAGAGTAACACTGCCATCTTGTGGTGTGGTGAAAATCTGTCATGATAACTAATATTTAAGATATTTATAGATATTTAAAATGTTAAAAAGTGTTATATTTTCAGGATTAAAGTGCTGACTCGAAGAGAATAAATTTAGATTTTTTTAAAAGAAAAAAACATGTATTTTCAAGATTAGTCATAATTTGAAGAGAATAAATTCGGTATTAAAAAGGATGTTTTTCAAGATTAAATTTATATACTGTACTTTCTAGTTGAATATTATTTATAAAGTTGTAATGTTAGTCAATGAAAGCAAAATATTTTGAAAGAATGTGATATTTTTTATATAAAGTAAAATATTTTCAAGACTAAAGTTATCATTTTAAAGTTATATTCCTTGAGAAAAGATGGAAATTTCAAGTAAAAAGTCCGATAGTTTCACAATTAAAGGGATACTTGACTCATTGAACAATTTTCAGCAGTGAAAAGTTCATATTTTGCCCAGAATGAATTTGATAACGTCATTATTTTTTTTACAATTAATAGCTATTTTTTTTCTACTTGCTGTCGACTGATGATGACATCACCTGTGCTGAGGAAGTAGGTAACGACCAATCATGGCTCAGTTTGCTGACCAACCCCACAAAACAGGTGAGCAATGATTGGTCGTTACCTACTTCCTCAGCACTGGTGATGTCATCATCAGTCGACAGCAAGTAGAAAAAAATACTTTTTAAAGGTATTAATTGTACATGAAAAATAATGAAGTTACCACATTAATTATAGACAAAATATTAACATTCTACTGTTAATTGTTCAAGTCAAGTATCCCTTTAGAGTATTTCATGAGAATAAAGTTGCAATATTCTGTGAAAAAACATTTTCAAAACTAAAGTTGGTATATCATGAGATCATATTTCATTGAGTCCCCCCCCCCCCCCAGATATATGACGTTGCATATTTTTAACATTCAAGTTATAATTTTCCATGGACGAAGTCGTAACACTTCATGAAAAAAAAGATGGATGTCACATAATTATCAAGAGAAAATACATAACTTCTTTCTCGAAAAATGTGTTAAAAACAACATGATTACCTTTTTAGATTTGTCAAAAAATGCATTTTTGATTTCCTCCAAGGTTGCATCAGATTGGACTCCCAGCAGGTCATAGTAGTTGGAACCTTTTCTAATACGCCAAAATAACACAAAGCACAGACAACACAATATATATATATATATATATATATATATATATATATATATATATATATATATATATATATATATATATATATATATATATATATATATATAATATATATAACACACAGTTGATCAACATCAATGATTTTGGGTTAATAAAACATACAGTATGTTTGCTGTTGGGCAATGGGCAGCATGGCGGACTCTCAGTTAGCACAACAGTCAGTCAACATGTTCTCCCCATTCCAACTTTTGCCTTTGCGTGTAACAAAGTGCACATTGAGCAAAAAGGTGAAACAAGTGTGTATTATGCATGGATTACCTTTGCACAGCACTCAAGCATAAGAGACGGAGTCCACTCTTGCAGCACCAAAAGCAACACTGCCGGCAGAGACGCAGCTGCGCCTCCAGCTGCATGGCCAAAGACGGTGGCCACGGTGACACCACACAGTGTTCCTTTGCAGACAGACATGTGTTAACTCCTCCACTGCTCACATCAAGTACGATGGTATGGAACTATCATAAAAAAACATGTTTGAAAACACTTATCTGTAGATATTACCAATATACTGTCTATGCATTCACTGACCAAAACTTTAAGCATAACGACAACAGGATATTTTAATGCAGTGATTTATTTATTTATTTATTTATTTTTTAAATTTATTTATTTATTTATTTTCAGTCCAGAGCAGCATATTCGTTCAGTGTATGTTGTACAGTTCAGTTCCATTAATTATTATTATTATTTTTTAAATTCAATATACATTACCTTGTTTGGCTACATGAGAAAAGTACACACTGGATGACGTCAGCAACTGTCCCTCATCGGGGTTCGCCTCCCCGCCTGGGAGACCATGTAAATTTATGTGAGTGAGTGAAACAAAACAAAACAAACAAACAAACAAACAAAACCTGTTCCTCATCTGATGACGTCTGAGGACCACAACATTGGCGTGAAGTCAAGTTAGCAACTGTTTAGCAACATACAATAAAGATATTTGATTGTTGATACATTGTGGATCTTTTACTCCCATCTTATTACCACTACATTTTGCATCTCCCCACTCACTAGCTAGTTAGCATTAGCTGCAAGGGTTCGCTCACCCTTCTTGTGCTATTTAAAACATGCTAACATTAAGTAACATCCGACACTGACAGGCCAACGTGCGTCGTGAGTAAATGGATTAGGAATTTTCGTCGGAGTCTTAATAAATGCCACAAATAAAGCAGAAAACTGACATACCAGTATGACTGAGGTTGACAGTGTTCTGTTTTGATTGAGTTGCGTAAACTCAAAGTCAGGCGTTTCAAAACACCGGAACACGAATAACCGTACTTTCACATTAAAAGACAATTTACGTACCCAGCTCGGGAACTCAAAAGTTTACATATTAAAAATCGTCACATCCTCGTAATCAGAACAAGTCATATTATTATTATTATTATTATTATTATTATTATTATTATTTGGTTCATGTAGCCACACCAAGATTTGTAGATATTTTTTAAATGTGATGGCAAAAACCTAATTTAGCCAAAGAACATAAGTGACAATTTGGCAAATTTAATATTTTTTCACAAATAAATTTGGGACAGTCCACACGTGTGGGTGTCATTTTAATTTAAAGTGTTGATAATGGCCTGCTCTCTTTGAAGATGCAATATTAATGATTGAACAAACTGTGCAGACGCCTGTCATATCGTATGTTAATCTTTTTTTTTTTTTTTAATCACTCACACAAGCTTACTTCATGTAAGCCACACATGGGCCTCCCAGGCAGAGGATCGAACCCCTGCCAACTGGCCCCAAACGCAAGTGACGGTTCCACTCCACCACCTGGAGCCCATATCATAGGTAAATCCGTACCTCGGCATAAGCGTAAATGACGTAGCGGATGCCATGGCAGCGCTGCCTTCATACGGTATCAAAATTATGGTGAACACCACTGTCAAGTAGAAAATTGCACGTGAACGCCCCCCTCATGTCGTATTTTCCACTGGACGACTGGAAATTTATTTTGATACCCGAGTTTCCGAGTTAAGAGAACTATTCAAGTTTCAACATGCCGGAGATTCGTGAATGACAAGAAATATTAGCCTTTATAAGGACATTGCCGTCCGCTGCTTTACAACTCATTATTTGCCGCAATTGTTCGGTTTGACGAGTAAAGACGACGTCAGCTGCCCTATATATTTTGTTGCTACAACAAAAGCACACTGTCGTAATTAGGAGTGTCCGAGTAGTAAAGTCCAACTTTCCCATAGAACTTGAAGGCATGGTAACAGCGGAAGTGAAGTGGCTGCAGCACAAGCACACAAACGTATATTGAGGTCAGTTAAGCCTGCAGCCTCGGACATCACTGACATGTAATGGAAAAGCAGAAGTGACAGCGGCTGCCTCGACACATACCGCTGAATGCGTTAACCTTTCCCGATTATCGGACGTTGCAAATGTGATTTAGGTAAGTGAACTATCTGCAATTTAAATCCACCAAATGATAATTTGGCATGCAGGCTACACATTTTTTTTTAAAATCTAGTATTTTAGCTCGTTTATAATCTGAACCTTTGTCGATGTTTTTGTTGCTGGTGCGGATATATTTAGTTTGTAGGCTAGTTTGACTAAGGTCCCTCATTAAAGGTTAATGGCCCTGGACGATGTGTTATAAAACATGGTAAATAACCATAAATGTGCTCTTTGTACTAATCTAACCAGGCAGCACATCATGCCTTTTTGTTTTGCTGAATGTTAACCTGTCAAATTCTCCAACCAAGTGCCACAGAGCTAGCACCAACATTATGTAAATAAATATAACGTGTAACAAAGTCATTGAAGATTAGACACTATTCTACTTAGCTAGCCACACGACATGTTCGCTCTATGGCATAGCGCAGTGATGAATCAACTACCTCAGTGCTCCAATGACGACAGAGTATGAGTACTACTTGCCCATCCCTATTAAAAAATAAATGACTGTCTTTCAGGAGAAAAAAAAGTGGACAAGAACAGCTGCATGATGGACCCTGAGGTTTCGTTGTTACTGCACTGTGCAACCTGGCGGGGACTGCGACAGTCCCATGTGCAGGTAGAGGTGTCTGAAAGGTAAGGTCACCAATCACGGCTTCATCGAGGTCACAAGTGACATAGGAGAAAAAAAAAGAAGATTGTTGCTAAAATACTGTATAACTACAGACGCATCTATGACAGTACAGGGTTTTGCTTTGACCAACCAAGATAAAAAACATTTTCATCTAATTTCATTTTTAGTTAACTTTCTAAGGGATCCTGAACCTGCTGGAACCTTCTGAACCTTTTCTATTTGTTTGGCATTAAAACAAATACATGTGAACGTTTTAAGATTTAATTTTTGAGTTATGGTATTTACTTCTTTAAGTGTCCATTTAACTTTTTAAGACGTACTGATAATCTTGGGAGCTCCCTGAACATTTTTTTTATTTATTATTTTTTTTTTAGGATTTTAAAATGAAGTACACAGTGTTCCCTCGTTTTCCGCTGGGGTTAGGTTCCAAAAAATACCCGCAATAAATGAAATCCGCGAAGTAGTTAGCTTTATGTTTTACAACGTTTTAAGGCTCTAAAATCCCCGACCGCACAATTTACACTTTTCTCATTGAGGCATTTACATGTTCTCACATTTCACATTAAAATGGGTATATTACTGTAAAAAAAATGTGCAAAATTGCACTTGAAAAAAAATCCGCGATACAGCGAGACCGCGAAAAGTGAACCGCGAGGGAAGACTGTATATTGTTAAAAAAAAAATTATTTGTGTATATATATATATATATATATATATATATATATATATATGTATATGTGTGTGTGTATGTGTGTGTGTATATGTATATGTGTGTATATATATGTATATGTGTGTATATATATGTGTGTATATATATGTGTATATATATATATATATATATATGTGTATGTGTATATATATATATATATATATGTATGTGTATATATATATGTATGTGTATATATATATATATATATATATATATAAAAATTAAAACACATATATAAATATAGAAAAAAATAATAAATTAAAAAGTCTAAAAATTGTTCACGAAGCATTGATGCTTTAAGACAACAAAGTGCAAAGTTGCAACAAAGTCAAGATGGACATTTGTATTTTAAAAAATTTTGACGCCAATGTCCACCCCCCCCCCCTTTTTTTTTTTTTTTTCTGAAAAAATGAATATCTGCTTTAAATATTGGTTATCTGCCACCTTGACTACTCATAATTGGTATCTGCCCTGCAAAAAACATATCTCTAGGATACAGAAATGTTATTATTCATGGAATAAATTTAGGTTGTAAAGGTAGGATGTGGTCTTACAAAAAAACAAAAAAACGACTGGTTATCCTGAAGGTATAACCGTCAGACGGACGCCGCTCTCCAACGTCACATCGAGGAGGTGTGGACGGCGCGGGCGTCCAAGGAGCCGTGGCTTTTCGACGGCGCCAAATTCCGCCTGCACTCCTTCCAAGCCGCGCTGCCTGCAGCTCAACGCTCATCATCATTCCAAAACGGGGACTCGACGACAAATCGTCACGCGAGCGCACCGCTGCTCACTCTGAGGGTCGGCCTCACCTCCTACAAGGACTACCTGGGCACCAACTGGTCATTGCGGGCGGCGGAGCTCCGCAGACGCGGCGAAGCCGAGTTGGGCAGCAGCCAGGCGCTGCTAGCTCAACCTTTGGGAGTGGGCGGCGTCGTGTGCACGGGCGACGGGCAGGTGGTGTTCATCAGGCGGAGCCAGGAGGTGGCTGAGGCAGGCGGGAAGCTGGATCTTCCCGGCGGGCACCCGGAACCCAAGGTGAGCGATTTCCACTGGAACAAGTCAAATCTAGCCGAGATTTATTATATTCATGTGCAATCATGTTTCTCCACCTCGTCGTCTTCAGGTGGTGTGTGAGCGTCTCGGCGGGGCGAAGGTCGACGTGAACCTGCTGGAGAAGAGGCCAGAGGCAGTCGTCGCCGAGCTTTTCTCATCTATTTGCGCTGAGGTTAGAGACGAGGTGGGTCTTTTTTTCCAGTCCATGTGTAAAGTAAACATGCGTGAAATACTGTAATGCATTAAGTCATACCACACAAATTGAGTAGCAACACAATAACGGCGCACTTTCAGTATTTACAAACATTGTATCCTCACAAGAGGGCTCCTTATCGGCGGTTTGTATCTGTGCGCCTGAACACGCACTCGATACATTGATATAAGGCTGCAAATATTTTGCAAGTCAACATGAGAAAAAAACGAAAGCGAGCTGGCGGGGTCTGGTGATAGTTTTCGACAAGATGCACTTTGACTGCCCATTTATTTGTTCAATTTCTGAATAAAGTTTCATGTATTAAAGAAGATCATCCTTACACACGTACAGGGCTGGACTGGCCATCCGGCATACAGGGCAGATGCCCGGTGGACCGGCCTAATTTGGGGCCGATGCAGTGCTCTTTATTTATTATTTTCCTACATTTTACCGCAAGAGACTGGCCCACAATGTAGAAGGACCAGTCCGTTAATCCATTTCGAATATAGATAGCAAACTGGAAGTTCACCAATAATCATCAGTGGCAGAACTAAATGTCAGGGAAGAGTCAAAAATTTTTGTCAGTCCAGCCCTGCACACGTATTGACAGAATATTTTCTAGAGCTGTCAAAATTGATCGAGTAATCGATTATCAAATTAATCAACAACTATTTTAATAACCGAGTAATTGTTTTTCTTTATTTAAAATTGTCCAAATCCTGGATTTCGTCATATCATTTATAATTTGTTCACTAATTTCTGTAGTCTTTCATGAAAGAAGACGGATTATCTTCTGTTTCATCAAAATAAGACATTTGCTGAACCACTATACAAATACTAAGTATGAAATAAACCCCAATAAATGGTTTAATAAACAGTAATCAGAGAGAAATGCTCATGTAATACACTTTAATACAAAATTAAAATGAATATGATTAGTCAATTAATCATTTCAATAATCAATTTCTAAAAATATTTGATAGTGACAGCACGAACATTTTCCCATTTACTTTTGCATTATCTTTGAAGAAAAAACATTTATATTATTTCTATGGAAGCTGATCTGAATGAATGCTGGGATAAATTATGAAGGTAAAAATGTGGTATCAGGAAAAAATAAAGCAAATCCCAGAAGTGAGGAGACTACCTGGTTAATATGTTTTTGAATGTTATTGCCATTTTGTGAATTAAAGGGACAATTCTTAAAATGGGAGCTTTCATTGATACTTGCCTTTTGCTGTCACCTTCTCTTTAATTTGTTTTACTACTAAGCAATTTGCCTCCAGGTTAACATTCCCTTGAGTTCTCTCGGCGAGCCGCTGCTGATGGGCGTGGCCTTAAATCACACCAGTGCAGGACGACCAAGTGCTGAGTTCTACATCAGGTATGCTCTCACCTGTATGCCTTCCTTTTCCCACGTTTCCTTGATCAGTCGTACTCTCCACATACAAAACGAACGACCAACTTCCCAGTCTTCGCTCCCCTCTCGAGCAACATGTTGTCCTGAGATGTCGTATCATAAGTGTCACTTTTGTGTCCTGAGTTGTTCGTTGTCGTCGGACGAAGTCCGAGAGTTGTACTGGAAAGGGGGAGCGGAGGCCAACGAGTCTACAGACATCGTGTTCCTCAGCCGAGCGGTGAGAAATTCTCTTAAAAAAAAAAAAAAAGAAAAAGAAAAAAAAAAAGCTAAAAGTGCATATTGAATACGTTTTCAAAATTCCATCAGGAGACGTTGCAGCTGGACCGAAGAAGCCCTCTGTGGTTGGAGTTGTGTCCTTCCGCCAAGGGAGCCGTGATGCTTTTCCAGACGGTGAAACCTGAACACTCCTGATTGATTTCAACTTGGAGCTTATTTTACGAGCTCAAACTTTAACTATGATTCAGCACTTTAATATTTCTGCAATAAAAATCCACTTTTATAAAAATGGCAGTTTTGTCGTGAAATATTCCAACACTGATCCGGTGTGATTGTCAAAAGCTGCCATTCGCGTTCCGTTCCATATCCGTTTCCTGGTCAGCAGCCCTCATAGCCACCTAAGTAGTACGCGGCTTGGTCGTAAGGCACATTCCACTGTGAAACACAAGACAACAAACTCCATCGGATGCTCTCAAATCTGGTGGTGCTAAAATTCAGCTGTACTTACATGCTGGCTCCAACACTGCATGTTATTCCAGCCTGAAGGAAGAGGCAAAA
This sequence comes from Festucalex cinctus, assembly GCF_051991245.1. Taxonomy (NCBI): domain Eukaryota; kingdom Metazoa; phylum Chordata; class Actinopteri; order Syngnathiformes; family Syngnathidae; genus Festucalex; species Festucalex cinctus. Next base: position 18,047,744 of record NC_135419.1, read on the forward strand.
ACGTCATTTTACAACATGGACAAAAGTACGTGGGGATTACAACTACAGGAAGTGACCCTTCTTCCCCCTTTGCACCTATAATGAAGTTAAGTTTTGCTTCTTATTTGCTTCAATTTATTTATTTATTTTTTAATTATTTTTGCTGTACAAAAGTTTGGCTTCACAATTTTTATTTTCATTATTTTTTTTAATGCATGTTCAAAATAAAAAAAAACAAAAAAAAACAAAAAACGCCTTCTCAAAAAAATAAAAGACCCTTCTTCCTCTTTGCACTTATAATGAAGTTTTGCTTTATTTTTTATTTATTTTTTGCTGTATACAAATTTGGCCTCACAATTTTTATTGTCATTATTTTTATTGTAATACATGTTCAAAATACAAATTTAATAAAAAAAAATGACTATTCTCAAATGTCTTCAATGAAGAATTATGATTTATCTTAAGGCCTAAGTAATACATTTTTTTTAACTTTAGGATTCTGAATTTAACCAATTTTAAGCACTTAAGCGAGTACTCTCTGTCAGAAGTGGTGTATAAATAGAATTTACAAGTGGTGCCTTGAATAAATGTGTTCTGTTACATCTTTCGCCCAATGAAATAAATAGAAATGTCACTAATTTGTTTTAAGCTACACATTTTGCGCCTTCTGGTGTGCACTTTGATGACCAGGGCGCAGTATAATACAACAATATGGATGGACAGGAAGAAAATGCCCATAACTGCTTGGTACGCTGCAGTAATTCAGTCTATTTTTCCACAGAGGATAAAGAATCTAGGCTGAAACCTCCTATGTCCCAAGTTGACTAATTTCTCTTTTTTTTTTTTTTTTTTTTTTTTTTTTTAACCTTAAATGGCCTTAAATTATACACAGATTTTTGCTATTTGCGAGACGGCCTGCCCCCAATCCGCCGCGAATATCAGGAGTCCACTCTATTGTCCGTCTGTTTGCGTTTAAATATTCATTGTCTGAACCAGTGTTTATTTTGACAAGAAATTTTAATTTAGTTTTATAGTCTTTTGACTAAAATTAATTAAAAGTTTTAGCCATAATTTAGTCATCTGATTGTATTTTAGTTTTAATCAAAATTTAGACTAAATTGACAGTTGTCTATTTTCCTTCAGCATACATTTCAATTTTTATACAAAAAATTATAATTTATAATACGCCTATTTGTAACTGTAGGTTAACACGCAAGCAAGACATTTAATACAACAGTGTGTCTTCATTAATTGTTTCAATGAAACATGTTTAACTGACAATAATATAACTTAGTTTTCACGTGAATAATTGCTTGAGATTAATTTTACAGCTGCACTGAGTGGTTCTTTTCTTCAATCTGCGTTTCATTCCCGCTGATTGGATTGTGTGATTTTTTATTTTTTTTTATTTTTTTTTTCCGTTTTAGACATTGACGGAATTGTCAGTCAATTTTAGTTTAGTGTCCCAATGAATGGCTTCTATTTCAGTTTTTGTTGAAATTTTCCTCTAAAAATTTTTCATCGACAAAATTAGCACTAGTCTGAACTGCCACGACGTGACTTTTTTTTTTTTTTACCCAATCTATACTATTTTGCATTGTTCGTTTCCATAAGCTAGCAGACTTTCCTAAGATATTACGTACTGTTCAACCCGTTTCGACGGATCCAGTATGGTGGCAGAAAAGACCCACGCGGGTGCGGCCTTTTCTTCAGCGGATACTTGTTCGGTTTCGCCGGTCTGCTAACGGGCGGCAGCAGCCGCCGAGCCTCGTCTTTGTACTCGCGCAGCAGCGCCTGCGCTGCTTCCTGCTCCAGCTCCACATAGCGCAACTCGTCCGAGGTGTCGGCGAGCTGCTCAGGAAGGCTACAGCTGACTGGAAGGGATGATCGAGCGAGGTCGCGTGTCAAGAAGAGCCGTTTTGGGCAAAATCGCCGACAATGGAGGCCCACCTTGGAGTTTGAGCAGGGCGGTCTCGGGGATGTTCTCGCCGTCTTTTTGGATCTCCGACAGTCGTCTCTTCCACTCGTCCACTGAGGGGAAAAGGACCACTGCCACGCGCCGCCCGAAGCCGCAAAATAGTTGCAGCTTGCAACGCCGCGCAGAGAAGAGAGTGTTGCACTGCAAAAAAAAAGGAAAAAAAAAAAAAAAGAATGAAAGTGTTTTCCATCCATCCATTTTCTTGACCGCTTACTCCTCACAAGGGCCGCGGGGGTTGCTGGAGCCCATCCTAGCTGGCTTCAGGCAGTAGGAGGGGTACACCCTGACCTGGTTGCCAGCCAATCGCAGGATAATAGTGTTGTGATAGTCCAAAAAGAATATAAAGGATATTACTAATATTATTGTGATGGTAAAATGGAAAACTACTACAGAATCTGAAATACATGAAGAGCTCACCATCAAAGACACAATGGAGGAAACAAAACTTAAAAGTGAGAGTAGTCCAATTTCAATATAGCACAAAAAAAAAGTTGCCGAAAGGTATTACAAAAAATATAAATAATGCATTCATAAAAAGCTTTTTAAATGGCAAAACTAAGAAACGTATACATTGGTTGAAATCTCAAATAAAACAAAGAAAATGAAAAAAAAATGTTCAAATCTTTAAGTCGATAAATAGTACATGAAAGAAATGTAAAGCAATAAATTAACCGTGGCTACTGACAGTATAGAAAAACAAAAATGTAAATAATATGATTTCCTTCATTTGGATATACTGTACTAAATTGAATAGCATGTATTCATTGGCAAAAATGAATATGACTTCACTAAAAACATTTTTTTACTTTACTTTTTTAGGGTAAAAACAGTTGAACACATTAGCTGAATGCATTCTCTGCGAAAAAAAATAGTAAAACTTTCATAAAAAAATTGGCTACAGTAGATTAATTTCAAATAAAATTATCTTAAAGCTTTGCTAAATATATACACTATATCTGAAGACATATTCTAACATTCTAGAATTATTATCCAGAAGAAAATTAGTTTTCTCAGTCCTTGTGTATAAGTAGATTAGCTGAGCCATATTTTCTGGCATTCAATCCGTGTACGTCTGCCAGTATGTGAAATCTTACCTGGTCCAGGATGTAGTTGCCTGGCGTTTGAGCGGCCATTTTGATTAACTCGGTCACACACTGGGCGGCCTGCTGCAGCCGGCGCTCCTTCGCTCCCCCGCTCTTAAAAAACAAACAAACAAAAAAAAAACACCACCACAATCAAGCACACACGTTTGAGTCACTCGGGTGAGACGGTCGATTAGTTGTGTCCCGTGATTGCTTCTTGGCCGACCATCATGCATGAGAGTAGCTCCTCGGTGCCCAGCAGCTTGTAGTTTTTCTCCGGATGTTGATGGATGTGAGCTTTGGCCCAGTGGCTCTTACCGGAACCAGGAAGACCCACCATCAACAGCATCTACACACAAACACACACAGAGATTGCAATACAGTAAATTCAAAGGCTGCCGGGAATAGTGAAATAAAAATTGATTTTAAATAATTGCCTATACTACTAATGGCTGAAAACAAAATATGATCGCAAAATAAACAAATTTCAAAACTTCTTTCAACAGTAATGCAACATATAACCTGTACAACTCAATTAGAACTCAACTCAACAAAACTATTTATAAAGCACGTAAAAAATAAATAAATAAATCTGCTAAATAGAGGACGTAAAAATAAACACCTGTTGATCAGGAAAAGCCTACTTAAACATTTGGGTGTAAACACTTGCAAACATCAGTTGGTTTTTTTCCCTTTCTTGAAAAGATTTTTTTTTAAATTCAATTGACTTGTACAGGTGATAAGTCCCATTATTGTTGGGAAATCTTTGAAATGCCTCTTTTTCACATCACAAAATTCAAACGGGCTGTGTAGACTTTTTTTTTTTTTTAATGTATACACTACAAATGCATATACAAATACCATAATCCTACAGGAAATAAGCAACAAATTCGGCTGTGAGTAAATGAGGACACCCCTCCTCACCATGATGCCAAATCACTACTTTTATATAAGTCAGAGTTTTGGCTTGTCTCTCAAAAGTTTCTCCCCTCACTTTAACATTCATCCTTGGCTCCAAAATACCACAAGATGGCCGCAAGAAATACATTTTATATTACCACAATTATGTGAGTGTTTTCCAATTAATAATAAAGGTGAAAAATGTTTAAAATCTGTGAATGGCAAAAAGATGGCAGGACATCGTTAGTGTATTTTTGAATAGGGATTCGGAAGAAGCTTTGTAGCGTACCAGTGGCAGAAACTCACCTCACTGTGCGCTCTGGAGCTTGGCGCAGACACATTGCGACACCTTAGCGCAGCGGGGAGCAGCGCAAGCGGGGTGAAGCCCGGAGGAGCGGGGTACCAGGGGGGAGCGGTGGGGTCCAAGAGGAAGCGAACCGCGCAGCTCTTACAGAGCACGTGAGGGAACAGAGCGCGGCCCCCGAGCTCGGACGGTCCCAGGGAAAAGGCCACGCCCAGAAAACGGCCATTTTTGTGGAAGGACAACTGAACGCCGCCATCCGTGGAGAAAGACTGCGGGATGAGATCAGTCAGATTAGTGGAAAGTGTTGAAACTAAAAGCACATGCTAGGGCTAGGTCGATCATTTTTATGTACATCTATCGTTCCACAAAGCATCCAAACCCAAGACATAAACAACACAAAAAGCAAAACTTGATTTGAATAATGTCACTGTCATTTGAGAACAGTAAACGTTAACGCACACTAGCTCATATTTTACCTCGTCAGGTGTGGCGTCTCACCTTTTAAAAACTGCTAAAGATCTTAAAAATGGGAACCAATGTGCGTACCAAGAGAAATTTCAAGGACGACGTCACTCACCGCCAAGATTATTTTAGTTAACTAAACCTAACGAAAAAACTAAAACACAAAAAACTATTTCGTTCACGAAATAAAATAAAAACGAAAAAGCTTTTTAAAGAAACAAAAACTAACTGAAACTACATTTTAGGTTTACAAAACTAACTAAACTAACTATATTTAATAGCAAAAATGTCCTTAGTTTTAGTCTTTGGTAATTAATTTAATGCCTTTGGGGATGATATCAAATGATTTTAAGTACTTATTTTGATTTTAACGAGAAAGAGGACGTTTGAAAGTGTGTCACACAGAAGCGATGTCATCTAGCAGCAGCTAGTAAAAAAAAGCACCTTCAGATGATGTCGCTCCTATGGTGTTTTTAAATATTACGCACAAGTAATACACATTTTTTAAAACTAAAACTAATACTGAAACTTAGTAAAACTAAATTAAAACTAAGCATTTATTAAATAACTAAAACAGAACGACCATGAAAACCACTTAAAATTAACTAAAAAAAACAAAACTCAAAACAAAATAAAAACTAAGTAAAATGAAAAATTCCGAAAATATAATATGCCAGCTCACCGCATAACAGCCGATGATGTCTCCTTCACAAAATGGCTCCCCAAACTCTTCTTCTCTCCCACATGTCACTTTCCTAGCACGTCCATCATAAGCGAAAGAAAACGCTTCTTCTCCTGATGGCAGGGGGGAAAAATGGATTGTTCAACAACTGGCATGTCATTTCCTCTCTGAACTATCATGTTAGTAACTTTTCTTAAGTCATAACAACCTGATAACTTTTCTACGGTAGTGCAGATTATTTTCTAGTACCAAACTGAGAGTAAAATCTTACCCAGCAGTAGTGACGTCTGGCCTAAGGACCAGCCTACCCGCATCCCGTAGTATTGGTCGCTTTGCGGGCTGCCCGGCTGAGAGCTGCACAATCTGTTCTCCAGCCTCACCTCGAAACCCACCCTGCCTTGTGACACGCCGTGGGTGAACCTGCATCCGCTCCACAGCAGCGGAAATCTGTCCCAGAATCGCGGCTGGCCGCAGGCACCGTCAGGCCCCACTTGGAAGTGCAGGTGGCTGTCGTCTAAGTGAAAACAGAATATGATAAATGCGGGAATCCTACCATAAAAACAGGTTGGAAAATGTGTTCAAATACTCACATGAATGCAATTTGAGAGTATCATCTTCCTCTTTTGCCTCATGTTCCTCCAGTGAAGCTTGTGGTAGTTTTGCTCTGTTGCACAATAGCAACATGTTTATTCACACTACCCTTACCAAAAGATATTTTCAGGAGTAAAAACCCAGAATCTCAGAACTACAAAACAGTCATACAGTGATACTTGTCCTCACTGTTACCTCTTATATCGTATCTCCTCCTTAAACTCATAAAACGCTCGCCCTCGCTCCTCCTCTGCTGTCGGTGGCTCCAGTTCGTTCTTGTCAGCTTGACATTCATCAGCATCGGGTAATGCACACCCCGGGATGCCTTCAGCCTCCGTCTGCGTGGCAGAGTCGGAGAATTCTCTGGTCTGGTTCACCGGTCCGTAAGGCAAGGAGACAGTGGCTGGCTCAGTGTGGGAAGAGGACAAATGTAGGGAAGAAGAGGAGGCCGCCACCATTTCTGGGGTCTCGGTGGTACCAGCTGGCACCGGTGGGGGAGAGGGTTCAACTGCAGGTAGAAGAGGAAGAAAACAAAATGGAGCCATTAAATTCACTCTATAATTTTACATACAATGTAATCCCATTCCATATATTCAAGAAATCACAATTATCACACAGTTTATTTATTCATTTTAACCTCAGGCCAAATTGCGTATACTATCTGGTGTAAGAGATAAGTACTGACTCAACTGACTTGCCACTTTGAGAATTGATTTTAGACCACAGTAAAAAAAAATTAACTGATGCATCGAGATTTCAGTATTGATCAACACATAACTACACTAAAATCCATGTGACAAAGTAATTAGGTAGAAGAAGAGAATTACCCTGTTGTTGAACGTCCTGTTCGTGTATGTTGTTCACTCTTTGGCCACCGCCATCCAGTAAAGACCACAAACGTTCCACAAGCTCTATCTTCAGCCCTCGGCTATCCAAACCGGCTTGGTTAAGCCTCGAGCGCAGCTCGGCCACTTTAAGCTTCTTAATATCCGATAATTTCATCGTTACTGGTACAAAAAATAGAGGTGCAAATCGATCGTTTTCGTGTTATTTTTGTGGTTAAAAACTGTGGAACATTGGCAACTTCACACCAAAACAAAGGTTCAATATGGAGCCCTGGCACCTGATTGGCTGACACGAGCCTTTACTTACTCGTCTTTCCTGTCCCGCAGCTTTAACACGTTTGAAAAGAGTGCTGCCATCATACGACGATAAAAGTAATTACATGTCAATCAAAAGTTGATTAAAAATCGTTGAAGGCTTCTAACACAAGGTTTTTGATATTTAAAGATTTTATTAGCCGAATTTCACATACATGGCAACATTGCTTATTTTATTAATTGTAAATATGAAAAAACAACAACAACAGGATATCCTGAAAGAAGAGCTCCATGTTATTTTTTTCTGATTGCTTTTTATTCAGTACTGTATGCTTACTCTGCTATACTTATTCTTACTGCTGTTCTCTTAAAATGGTGACTTTTGTTCTTTATAATAACCTAGAATCGATATTCTGGTTTATTGATGTAATTAGAAGTGGTCTTTAGTAGCATATGCTGAGATGGTTACTCTAAAAAGGTATATAGAGGACAAGATCAGTCAATTTGAGCAGTTTTTTTTTTTCCTCTACAAAAAAACAAGTCCAGACACATTTATCTGAAAATTCTTTATTTGACAGTAACATTGCAAAAAACGGGACAAATTTGACAATTATGGAACACAAACAAGTACAAGAGGTAGAAAGCACATCATTGGTTATCATTTACCAAGTTACAAAGTACAAATATTGGCTAACTGCCATCATCGCTTTCTTCAGATTCCTCACTCCGCTGTCTGTGTCATCACAACAAGTTCAACTTTGTATCATTTGTTTCTTAAACCTCAGCAAAGTTGGCAACTCCGCAGCCCCAATGGGGTTCCAAACAAACTTCAGCATGGACAGTTTGATCCGTAAGATCATCTACAGCGGTCGCGTCCGCACTGACAGCATCATAATTTAAAAAAATCTTCACCAGCAGCGACATGGGCAGTTGTGCTTTGTTGTTGTTGTTGTTTTTTTTGGTCACATCATTAAACATAGATGAGGTGTGGAGAGAGTTCATGCTCACACAGTGAGACTGTTTCACTGTACATGGTGGCTCAGTCAATCTCACCTCACATGCTCCAACAAAAATTTCAGACTGAACACTCGGACGTCAAAACATGTGATTTGTCCCTGACCGGGAGACCAAAAGTGAAAACTGTTTAGTAAAAAAAACATGCACAATACTGTATAAACAATGGAGACACATGATAGGAACATCATCATCTTGCTAGTGGTGTCATTGATGTAATGATAATGACAACATGCAAAGTCAAAGGCCAAGTAAAAAAAACAAAAACAAAAACAAAAAAAACACTGTTGTCATTATTGATGGCGTTCAATACAGCTGCTTCAACTGTGGGGCTTTATGGCTGGTATGATTATTTTCACTAACTGTACACATACATTAATGACTCTTGTATGTGATTGCATGTATGCTAAATAATTTTGAAAATATCATCACTGCCCAACAGCAAAGCATGTATTTTGAGTTTGTGTGATGTTTTTGTTAAATCTGAAATATGACCATTATTTGACATAAATAGGAAATTTGGTTTATATAAAATTAAATTCCAGTGAGTGGCACCAGCATTTGGGGCAGGTTGCTTTTCATTCTTTTGTTTTTACATTTAGTATAGCACAATAAATCAATTACAAAATTGACATCTTAAAAAATATATTGTTGCAATCCAACAAATGTTTACAATTTTGCAGCTATGTTTTTTTTTTTGTTGTTGTTTGTTTTTATCTGAGGGAAAGAAAAAAAAAACAAAAAAAAATATTTTATTTGTGTAATTTAGAGATGTGTGCTTTTTGTTGGACAGTGACATTATGCATCCATCCATATTTGTATTAATTCCAATCGGGTAGCAATGTGCCCGATACCAGCTGATGGTGCTGTTTATTTTCCTAAATATTTCAATTATTCAATGCCAAAATTAAAATGTGTGAATAATCTTGTCAGACACACAGGCAAGGTATGATGGAGCCCTAGAAAATCTGCTTAGCAAACAAATATGTTAAACTGTAAGAGAGTACTGTAGTTTTTCTGGGCTACTAAATGTTTGCTGGCACAATTTGACTGTTTTCCTATAAATATATTTGTTCATACTGATCCTAAAATGCTCCACAGGTAAATAATTCTGCAAATCCATGCAGAGCTACATTAATGTAACAATACATTATTGTTTATTGAAACAAACTGGATCTTCAGATGCAATCTCATGGCCGTTTTCACACATCATTATGTTAAAAAAAATAAAAATAAAAAAAAAACTGTTACCCCGGGTTTACACCGGATGCGGTTGCGGTGCGGTCCGGTGACGCAAGCAATTAGATTCCATTCATTCGAATGGTGCAGTTTACACCGCTTGCGGGTGCGTTGCGTGTCGACTGCGTCTCAGCTGCGGCGTGCCGCAGGCCTTCCGCAAGGATAGACCTATTTTCTATTTTTGCCGGACGCCGCAGCGGTAGGCCTCCGGCAAATGGCAAGCTAGCACAAAACACATCGAGCGGGACAGGAAGACCGAGGCAGTTTCAAAATAAATTTCCGGTTACCTTTCAGAATAAAACACTCGCCAGCTCCTATTTCGCAAGCTTTTCAGCAAAACGTGACGTGGGCGTCGCCGCGTCATGTGCTCATTCACAGTTTAGACACCAGCGAACATGGACGAGGAGAGGTTTATATTGGAGGTGGAAAACCACAAAATAATATATGACACGGCACATCCTTTTTATAAGGACAACCAAAAAAAGGATGCTGCATGGAATCTCATAGCAGAAGAAGAAGAAAAGGCTAAATCAAAAGAAGTCCACCTCTCTTTCTGCTTCTCTGTTGAGCACAGACTTTCTGTATGTTTGTCGTTGTGAAATGCCGCATGATCGCGCGCGCGCGGTCCCGCGAGACACGTTAGGAAGTGGGCGGCGACGGAGCTGCCGGACCGCAGCTGTGCGGAGCCGGTGTGGATTGACCAAAAAATTTACGCGTCCGGAGCACGCAGTCAAGACGCACCGCACCGCAACTGCACCGCAACCGCATCCGGTGAAAACCCGGGGTTAGCGTCCTTTAATGGCTCCATTCGGCCATTAGACCATGATGGTGGGAGTTTCGAGGGAATATGGTGGGGTGGAGGGGGAGCCTTCGAATGGGGGGGCGTCCCTCAGAAGAAGCTCCTTTTCCCGCAGGAGGCACGGCCCGTTGTGTGAGTGGTACAGACGCATGAAGGCCAGGGTGGACTGCAGCAGCCACAGCAGCGTCACAAACCACAGCGACGCCTGAGCACAGAGACAAGACTCGCTCAAATATGGCGCAATCCACTATGAGTCATTGGTGGATTAACCAGTAAGAAGTAGGCAACTTTGGAGAAATCTAGGACAGAGATTAGAACAGATGCCCTCATTCCGATAAATAGCTAGGTTAGGATTATTTATATATATCACTTTACTTTCCACACAAAAAATGTCTGTTCCCATAGCAAACAAAGCTTTTTCCTTTCTCCTTCTGAAGCACCGGTGTGTAGTCCTTAGCACCATCTAGTGGTCAAAGACTAGCGTTTAGTAGCACGCAGTTGCACCGCACACGACAGTGGCTCAGAGAGACCACATTTCGCAAGCCTACTACCAATTCTAAAAAAGCAAACGAGCATCCTGGCGAGCGACAGCGACCTGGCAGCCATTTTGAAGCCCAGCAAGCAATGCCGAAAGACCAAGCGAGCCGGAATTAGCCGGAGCAGCTAGCAAGAGCAGCTAGTGGGAGATAGTCAGTCGGAGCCAAAGGCTGGATCGGATAACGAGAGTTTTAGGTGAATTAATGAGTATAAATTCATACATATTTGCACGCACACGCACGCACGCAAACGCACATACACAAAAAAAACGTTGAATTGGTAAGACTACCGAATGAACAATTCTGAGCTCTTTCAAAAAAAAAAAAAAAAAGATAAGAGCGGCTAGTGGTAGGAGCTAGTTAAAAAAAAAAAAAAAAAAAAAAAAAAAAACCTTGCGAAAGCAAAGCAGAGCAGAAGGTGACAAGCGACGGGAGCCCAAATCACGGGAGTCAGTGACGACCACCTGCAGGCCCCAGCTGTGGAAGGTAAGCTATAGTCGACCAATTGGGTCTGACACTCGATGCAAGCACCACCCGGGCTAACTACATTCGTGTCCTTTGGGCATCCGTAGCAGGAAGATGGCGGCGAAACATGGCAGCTCTAGTAAGGTCAGATTACAATTATGTAATATAATTAGTAATTTCTAGACCTACGATTATATAAAAAAAATAATAATACGTTTATGCGATACAACATATTTTTTGCATACTATTGACATAAACAGTCGCTTTTTTTAAATTAATGAATTATGAATTTACCACTAGATGGCGCTAGGGATCACTGACTGTCCCTTTAATGTCTTTCATCCCTTTGATTCAGGAAGCGTCATACTCCAACCCCTCCGTGGTGAATGTCTATTCCTAAAATTTCATTTTCTAATTTCATGAAAAACAGCACACATCCAGACCATTGCTCAGCACATTCATAATAAAAACAAGAGCAAACCTAAGTAAAAAGCAGCATTTACAATTGTGAAGTATTGAGTTTTGTGTTGTGTTTATTAATTAATAGCAGTAAGCAAAAAAAAAAAAAAAATATATCCTTGAATACACATGTAATAATCTTTATAGGTCCCGTCTTTGACATTAAAATAACTCGACTGTGGTCCACCATTTTGTGTCAGCGAGCGCCCTTACCTGCGCCAGACTGAGTTCCGTGTAGAAGGACGACGTGTCCACGTCCAGATGAAGTGGAACCGACTGGGACGCCGCACAGCTAAATATCAACAATTGAAAGAGACGTTCAGTTTCAGCGGAAAACCACGATCGTAAAACGCCAAAGTGCGAGACCCACCTGAAGGATTGCGTGTTGTTGTTGGTCACGGTGTCGCACCAGGAGGCGAGTCCCAGAGACAAGATGACGCTGGCGCCACCCGACAAGAACAGCATACACACACTAAGCAGCACCGTCAGGAAGGACGAAAACAAAGTGCTGCGCAAAGAAACATGCACAAGAGAAGTTCACGATACTTACACTAATGCTCTGTGCGTGGACATTTACCAGGTTATTATCTACCAATTTAAAGGCGCCATAACGGTGAATTGACAAATAATCGCATACAGTTGCAGTGCCTGTTAATCAAGTTTTCAGGTGACGACCATGCAGACGACTCTGAAATGTCAACATGAGGATACGTTTTATTTATGTTTGGTGATGTGTCCACCAGTTGCTCTCAATTAGGTGTCCCTGAACTGTCAGCTGTGTGCAAAAATAATGTGCAATAAATCTTTATGTCATATCTTAAAAAAAAAGAAAAAGAAAAGAGGTGCATATAGACAAGTGCACAAATAAAACAAAATCAAAACCGAAATTAAGAAAAATTTTACTCCTTCCTTCCTTAGCTTTTGGGCCAATTAAAAGCACAGTTATGAATGCAGCGTATAATCATATAAATCTGACATCCTATATGCGGTATTGGAGGAGTATACTGTATACAATGTCTATGAGAGACAACAAAGAGGTTTTCCCCAGATAAAGTTTTAGTTAAACTTTTACTTGTTAAAATGTGACTTTTTTCACCTCGTTGAGTTCGTCTTACTTTGCCTTGGAAAAAAAAACAACAACAACAAAATCAACTTTATTTTTTCAGACCCTGACTTTTTATCCGCATTTACTCTTGAAAAAAAAAAAGCACAGCATAAATTCTTACATTAGAAGCATATCGTAATTTAGCATAGAGTGTTGAAGTGCTGCCCCTGCGGGTGAAAATTAATTTGATAGTGATAGACTGGTATGTTTTTAGTTTTTACCGATACAGATTATTAGTAGTCAAGGAGGCCGATAAGCGTTATTTTGAGACGATTTTCATTTGCAGTAAAATAGAACCCCCCCCCCCACCCTTTTTAAAAATTAGATTGACAGATTTGTTTAAAAAATGATAAATATTGCAGGGAGTTTCCAGGGTCATTAGCATGCGTTTGGCTAAACAAAAATACATAAATAAATAAATAAATAAATACAAATTAAAAAGCAAGTAAATAGAGCCCTCAAGATTTCTACTGTAAATATTTTTTTAAATAAAATTTCAACACATTTTCTTGATTTATTTATTAAATTAAAAAATGTAGGGAGTTCCCCCCCCCTTTTTTAAGTTTTAAATTTAAATAGACCCGTAAATGAACATTTCCCTGCATCTCACTGAGTGACAAATGCATGCGAATGTAGCTCATTTGTGTTTTTTGTGAGGGTTTGTAAAATATTTCAAAAGATTTTTGCAGAAAACATTGTCTGAATATGTTCCAAATGTGTTTACGACAAGTAAAAACTGTCTGTGAACATTGCAATTCCTGATGAAAACCCCAAAATCGCTACGTTCGCATGCAAGTATCCACTGCTCAGTTGCTCACTGAGATTTACCAACTTTATCGGCCATCAATTAAAAAAAAAAAATAAAAAAAAAATGCCGATTCCGATTCCGAAAATGCCAAATATCAGCGCGGATAATCGGCCAGGCTGATTATCGGTCTATCCCTAAAATTTGATCTTCAAATATTTTCTATGCCATTGGCAATAATTCATATATGATGCCATTTAGTCATTTCCCCCACTGCAATTCTACTATATTGGCAGCATAACTTGGTCACATAAGTGTGCTATCTGCATGAATCGCTTGTTGTTTAAAATATAGTGCTCGTGGTGTTTATTTACGTAGCGTGTCCACTTACTCGTCGTGTCGTCCGTGGAGGTAGAAGAGGCACCTCCAGCCCTGCGCGGCCCCGTACAGCACCGTGAAAATGCCCACGAAGGTGGCGAACTGGCAGGCCGCCGGCGGGCCCCACTGCTGCACCACCAGGTGGGCGACGCCCCCCGCCTCTCGTTCGCCGGGCTCCAGCCCCGGCCCCGGCCCTTCGGTCCTCCAGTAGCCACTGGAGAAAAGCGCGCAACGGCCTTTGAACGCGGAGCCGTTGAGGGCCATTGGGACCACCACCAGCAAGCCCGCCGCCATGGAGAGGGCGTGAGCGGCGCAGTGAGCCAGCAACAGCCGCCGGTCCAGCTCCATGTCTGTCCACTGGACGTGGGGGGGAAGAAAAAGGCGAGTTGGAAAGCGAAATGCGGCGAAAAGAAATCAGCACATATCGGTTCGTTTCGGGTGCGAATAGTTTGGAAAATGCTTACGGACGCTTTGGCAGTTTTCGAGCAAAGGCGGAGACCCGACGACGTCAGTTTGACATAAATGTTTACGCAACTGCACAGACTTCAACAACAACAGACGTCTCACTCTCGAGCCACATCGGACCACGCAAAACCAGATATCTGACGTACATAGATAAATAAATAAATAAATAAATAAATAAATAAACACGTGCATCCTTGAGCTTAATAATAATAATAATAATAATAATAATAATAATAATAATAATAATAATAATAATAATAATAATAATAACAACAACCACCATTTTTTTCCAGTGCATAAAAATTCCCATTCAAGGACGGCACAAAATTTTTGAACAGCAAACCAACATTAAATGCAGTTTGCAGCTTTTCACAAAAATCAACTCACACATAATTGGAACGTTATTCAGGTATTGTTTGTCCTGCATATTGTTCCCAATCCGAAAAAGCCATGTCTGCTATCTCAGTGGTGAATGTGATATTACAACTTAAAACTATAGTTGACCCTTGCATTTTCGCAGATCGGCAGCCGCAAATATTATTTATCTTTTTTTACATTAAGTTTTCTCCATTTCCCCCCCGGGTGTTTTCCCCATTTGCTCCCGTTTGTCGTGGAAAGCGTATATTTAATGTGTATTTAAAAAAAATGTAAAGACGAAGTCAGTTCCAAAATTGTCTTTAAAATAATATGTTCTTCGCATCACCACTAGTCTAAACATGGTATCTGTACATGACCTACATTTTCCCCACTTTGTGTGAGTGGATCATCAACCCTAACAAACGATCTTTGATATTTGATTTTTGATTTTTTTAAGTCCATTCCGCAATGACGTAGCGTTCTGACGTCATTGACATATTTAAAGGACAGTCTTTTAATAAACGCAGAGCAAAAAAATATATAGGTTAAATAGATTTCACGGACGTATTTTCTTTATTATACTATTCCATGTGCTGCGATTGGCTGGTAACCAGTCCAGAGTGTCTCCCGCCTACTGCCCAAAGCCAGCTGAGATAGGCTCCAGCACCCTCCGCGATCCTTAATAGGCGGTCAAGAAAATGGATGGCTGGATGAATGGACTATTCCATGTGACTTACTTTTGGAAGTTTGAACGTGAGATGTTTTGTGTCAACGTCATTTGTCGTCATCACTTCTGGAAGAACACGTGGCGTTTGCCTAATTTATTAATTTGTCTTATTTTAGTGTCAAAAGAGTTGTAAGAAGAGTCTACACTTGAGTGAAACCCTGCAAATTATGTCATAGTTGAAAAATAAACTGCATATAGTCCAATTTGTGAATGAATTTCAAGTGTTCATAGGTGTGAATGTGAGTGAATGCTTGCCTGGGAAAGTGGTGAATGGAGTGTACTTTATTGTTTCCTCCACAAGAGGGCGCACGAACACCTTCAACATAAACTCAGGCAAGATGATCATGCGACTATTTGCATTACGTAATCAACATGTTTATATCCTGAATATAAAGCAGGTGTTTAGTATGGAAGCGTATTGCATTCACAAAAAACACTCCTGTTTTTATGACTCTTTTTCTTTTTCTTTTTTTTGGGGGGGTGGGGGAGCTTTGTTTTTTGAGTATTTTTTTCTGCTTTTTTTTCCTGTTTTTTTTTTCTGTTTTTTTCTGTTTTACAGAATTTTTTTTTTCTGTCATAAAAAAAAATTATTCCGAAAAACGGGAAAAAATATTCAGAAAAGAATGAGGAAAAAAAAAAAAAAACAGAAAAAAAATATTCCAAAAAACAGATCACCAACTTCTGTTTTTCGGAGTACTGTTTTTTTTTTTTAACCTCTGAACTCCAAGTGACTTGTTGCAAACCACTGACCTGTATATATGACTAGGTAGCCGATAGCCAATACACGCTAGTGCAAGCCATTGAAGTCACAGGGCGGCCATCTTGTTACTCCCACCTCGCGAGCAGACTACTGTACTGTATCTATATGGTACAGGTAAGTACTATACGGTACTATATGGTACAAGTAAGACATGTACAGCTCATAGGCAGTTAGTATAAGGCCGGAGGTGGGGTCGGGGGTTGTGCTGTTTTTTTTGTTTTTGTTTTGTTTTTCCCCCTTGTTAAAAAAATAAATAAAAGCATATCATGAGAATTGGTAGCCATGAAGGCTGCAAATGTACCTCTTATGGTGCCAATTTGTGGTGTAAATGTAATTTCTGTAGATCAGGAGCTATGAAATCTTCCTGTCCGAGGGGAAATCCAAAGACGTCTCGGGTGTTGGCGGCTATTGATCGGAGGTCTTTATAATTCATCGAACCAGTGACTTCTGCCAGCCAACTGCACTTCACAAATGGAGTCTTCAATCAACTTAACGAATATGATTTTGGAATGCAATGTCAACTATATTAACAACTACAACCTTAAAAACAACACGCATAGTAACCACGACAAATATGACATTGAATTGCAACCATAACAACATCGACCATTATAACGTCAACAATTGTAAAAACAAGCATAACAAAAACACCAGCAACTATTGTATAAAGATTACAGTATAGCAACAATGATAATAACTGTAAAAACAAACACAAGAGACATAAAAAAAAAACATCAGCATAATAACTGCATTAACCCCCCCACTAAACTCACACAAGCAAAGCATTCAAACTGCACACAAGAAGCTGGAGCTGGGCTTCAAACTCAGAACCTCCGAACTATGAGGAAGACGTATTAACCACTAGTGCACTAGTGGCACTACTCGCCGAGCATCGTAACAAGTCAAGAGATTGATCGGTGAACATCTCCTTGACGGTTTGTCTTCACTCATACTCGGCCGGGAAGCCGCGTCGGGTCCAATTACATCCGTCTGCGCAATAGACTCACACACGGATGATGATAATATTGAAACAAAACGCTCCTCACGCTTAGCTCAGTGCTATTGATGTTTCTGCTTGTTTACTCCAGAGCTGGGATGGAAGAGGCGGAGCAAGGTAGGCCACGGCCAGGACTCGATCAGCCTATCAGAACCAGGCGAAATTTGCAGCTCTTGTTGTGTTGTCCCATCAACCCGGGTGAATACACATTCTGTGGATATGAATATATCTGTCATATCAAATTATCCAATACAAGCAAAACATTAGGCACACAGATGCCAATGCACACACGGAAACACATGCACGTAATAAAAACGCATTGTAGGGACGGGCAAAGTTACGGAAGCGTAGAGCTGCCAATGTGGAGTAAACATTTTTGGCTGGCGAGTATGTTCGAACATATTTGCAAATATGTTCGAACATAGTCGCAAATACGTTTGAACATGCTCGCAAATATGTTTGAACATACTCGCAAATATGTTAAAACGTACTTGTAGGCTACATGCTACAAAGTTAGCATACCTTCCCATAATGCCACGGGGTATTATTTGCGCATGCGCGAGTGAAAAACCCATCTTTTAGGCATTTGGGCCACATTACCATCCATCCATCCATCCATTTTCCTGGCCGCTTATTCCTCACAAGGGTCGCGGGGGCTGCTGGCGCCTATCTCAGCTGGCTCTGGGCAGTAGGCGGGGGACACCCTGGACTGGTTGCCAACCAATCGCAGGGCACACAGAGACGATCAACCATCCACACTCACACGCACACCTAGGGACAATTCGGAGCGCCCAATTAACCTGCCATGCATGTCTTTGGAATGTGGGAGGAGACCGGAGTACCCGGAGAAGACCCACGCGGGCACGGGGAGAACATGCAAACTCCACCCAGGAAGGTCCAAGCCTGGACTCGAACCGGAGACCTCAGAACTGGGAAGCTGACGTGCTAACCACTCGACTACCGTGCCGCCCGCCACATTACCAATTCATTAGAAAATTAAGTAGACAAAAAACAGTGTTTATTCGTAACTTTTACGTTTTATTATGTCTGCCGTGCATGATTTAGGTTCGTCATTTTTCGCCCTATAATGCATTGGGGTATTACGCTTGTGAATACCCCGTGGCATTATGGGAAGGTATGCTAACTTTGTAGCATGTAGCCTACATGTACGTTTGAACATATTTGCGAGTATGTTCGAAGTTATTTGCGAGTATGTTTGAACGTATTTGCGAGTATGTTCAAACATACTCTGGCGAGTATGTTCGAACATACTCGCCAGCCAAAAATGTTTACTCCACATTGGCAGCTTCCGTAAGAAGTCGACTCCGGCGTGGCAGAAGAACGAGGGAGGCCCCACCGCTGCCGCCGCCGCTTTCGACCCTGACCCTCTGTTGCGTTTGAAATAACTCGCCGACCCCGGGATGACCTTTGGGGGATGGCGGTGCACCCGCCACAGCGGAGGGAGCAGGTGCAAGCATGTGAAATGAGGAGCGGCGCTCGCTCGATGGCACTTTGACTGCGGAGGCCTGTCAAACCAACACCAGCCCTCCCCCCAGAACGGCCGTTAGCATCTTAGCAGCAGTTTAGCTTTCGTCATGTTGCTTCAACATGCTCAGCTTTGGATTTACACTGCATGACTCAAATGACACAATTCCTTTTTTTTTTTTTTTTTTTTTTTTGCTTTCACAATTGTGCAGGCGTCTATACATCACGGCAGCGTGAATAGTAAGGAGCAGCATAATATATGCCAATTATTCTCATTTATCTATTATTTATCTTTTATTATTTATTTATTATTTTTCTTATTTATCTATTAACTATTGTTGGCGTTTGACTTTTCGGTTTACAGTGTTGTGCGTAGGCTAAAACCTAGTCCGAAGTTAAAATGATGCTTTGGCGCCCTCTAGTGCATCTTGTTGTCAAGCGCTTATGTTGAACTACTTCATCAGACAGGCCATAGCTTTGCCTAACAGGAAAAAAAAAAAAAAAGTGAAAATAGTCACTTCAACATCGTTCTTTGGTACGAAGATGCCGCAAGAAGGCACCCAGCACTACTTTTGTCTAAAAGATTCTTCTCGATTCACGTCCACATAGTTCCTTGGCAGGAAGATTTTAAACGATGGCAGCAAAGCACGACGTTTGTCTGAAAATGAAGCTTGTCAGCTCACTTCAACATAGTTTTTTTTTTTTTTTTTTTAGCACCAAGATGCGGAAAAGATGGTGGCAAAGCACTACTTTTGTCTAAACAGTAAATGGCTGAATTTTTCAGCAATTAATGTAAGGATATTTTAAAAAAAATCTACTGTCTAAATGTGATTTTCCAAATGCTCACCTGTGACTATGCCCGGCGATTGAAATTAGGCCTCTTCCAAATTTGGATCAAAACTGGACACGTATTTATTATCTGATATCTGCCAATGCAAGACCAATAAAAAATCGGATGCACTTGATTAATGCTGCCTTGATGTTATCACCAATCGGTGATCTCAGCATTCACATTGGACCAAACTACACAAATAAACACTTTTAAAAAATTCCTGCTCTATATCTCAACTACAGCGAAAACATAGACATTTAAATAAGTCGTAAAAGCATTTGAAGCATTAAAACGTAATATTTATATGCAGTATAATTGTTGACTTGAGTGTTGTCACTGTGTGGTGGTGAATCCTACCAAGTTATTTAAGTGCAATTTGAGAGTCTGTTTATTGTGTTCCGAGAATGTAAACAGTCATATCAGATATGTGTCACTTGAAACCAAATAGTAAAAAATAAATAAACAAATTGGCTACAGGCATGAAATCGGAACAGAAACCGAGCACCGGACTGAACTTTGAGCCTGCGTCCGAAACGCTCGTCTGGTCAGCCGAGGCCGGTTTGAACTGGAGCGCAAACTGCAATCACGGGCAGATGAATAATCGGCCGCCGGGATATTCATCACATCGCAAGCATCCACCTGCTCCCGCGTGCGACGTCACGACAGGACTGATTGAGCGATCGCAAACGGCATACATGAGCGAACATCTGCATGCAGCTGCGATAGAAATTTAAAACTATGATTGTCTATTATCCAATAAAATATAACATAATGTGAAATTAGTACAGCCTTTGTATATGGATGTAACGATAACGGCAATATCGTGATATCAAAATATTAAAATCGCCACAATATCGTTGTCTTCATGTCACGCTATTAACTCATTTACGCCCAAAAACGTATGAATGTGTTCTATTTTAAAGATTACCGTGCTCCCAAATATGTATTTATACGTCTTCTAAACTGAAGAGAATACTTGAAGTAATGGTAGTTATTACAAAAACGGCCAGCAGATGGCAGCAGAGTATAAGAGATCAAAAAGCTCGTTTGCCATATTCTAATGCTAATTGATGCAAAATAGAAACAAATAGAAACATTTTTTTTCCCCCTGATAAAAGAAGAGACTCTAATCTTTCCTTTGGTGGGTTGCATGTTTTTATAGCAATAGGACACAATATTCTATGGGCCTTGCAAAATCAGTCAAAATCCAGTAAAACAACGAAAATGTCCTGGGAGTGAATGAGTTAAAGGCAGTACTTCTGTTAAAAAGGTGAGGTTGTATTCCATTTGTGCAGTTTCAGCACCCTCTGGTGGTTAGTTTATTAGTGCAGTTTAATTTTAATTAGGCATAATTTGGTCAGCTACATTTAAGACCCACGCTAATGGCCAGATGAAAGGCAAGATCATCCAGCAATTGACTCGATTCACAATGTGTGCGTGCATTGCAAGTAAGTGCCTCAATATTCAGTGTTTGTCATGATTGTTGGTTGTTTATGTAAGTCAATATGAGTTGTTGTTTATTTTTTTAATTTTTTTTATTAATATATATTGTGTGTGTTTTTTTAAGAATTGTGAGCTTTTTTTCTTTTTTTTAAATTAATATCGTTACATCGCTACTTATGGAATTCCTGTATGATTGCTGCTAGTTTCGTGTTTATTATTTTCTTGGTAAATGAAGATTTAATAACCTAAATTTGTAATCCAATCCCAGATTAGGTAATTTATTAGTATCTGTAAATATATTCTTTTGTCCATTTAAGTGCAACCAAAACTTACAAACAAATTATTTTCAGGGACAATCCACACTTTTTTTTTTTTTTTTTTTTTTTTTAAAGTCTGTTTTGGTTTGATTTGGTTTATTGAACATCAAACATGCAATACAAATAATAAAATACAAGTGAAGGAAAGAAAAATAAAAGCCAAAATTGGATTTTTTTTGTTTGTTTATTGATTGTTTATATGTTTATGACAACAAATAATCTTCCCTCTCATTTACAATAATAATCAAATGTGCTCCCAAATTGCTTGGCTATCGTTTAATCTACTGGGAATATTGTACACAAAAAAAGAATAATAATAATAAGACTTTGAGAGGTTTGTGTGGGCCAAAGTTTCCCAGTCGGGGCCTCACTTTGGCGGGCAACTACAGAGCAAACTTCATGATTGAGCTGTCACACCAAAAACAAAACCCGAAAAAAATAAAAAAAAGGAAAGCTAACCTGCGAGTATCATATTTAGTGTTATTTTTACTTGAATCGCTTGCTGAGAAGTCGTTTTGACACGCCGAGGAAACCAACTTTGCTTTCCCCGAAGGAAGCGAAGACGTCCTCGAGTGTCAGCTTGTGATGTCACACATGCGAGCGCACGTTCGCCAAACTGCGGGGGCAACGCTTGAAACAGGCTCGCCTGGCGAAGTGGCTTGCTAAGGGCAAAGGTCGCCACGGGCAATGGAGGCAGTAGGCAACATAACCCAGTGACATTTCCGCATGGAGCGAGTCCCCGCCCCCATCTCCTCACTCCCTGCCAGCGCCAGTTTCAGTCAGTCCTCGCCTCGGGACGCTGGCTGCACTCGTCAGACCGTCAAATGCGAACCCCTCACTATGTCGCACTTCATCAAGTGCTCGTGAGTTTTCACAATTTCGAGTTCTGCACCTTCACGGTGGTATGTTGGGCCATAACTGAGCACTTCTTGAACACGTGCAGATGGCTTTGACTGCCAAAACCGTTTAATGACGATTAGTAAAATCACAATGTATGCCGCCATAAGCGTTAAATGACGTCAAATACCTTTTTTTTTTTAAAATTACATTAGTGGGCAGTGCAACGTCTAAGTGCAGCACTGCCTGCTCAATGGGTTGTGGAATCAAAAAGGCCCACTATGTCCAGCAGATGGCAGCATTGTATCTCCTTTCATTGGGCATTACAATTATGAAATCTGATGAAATGGAACATTTTCAAGGATGACGTGAATCGTAAAAGCCTTTGTCACATTAAACCTAATTCACAGAGCGTCACTAAACAACGAAATAATCTGAGTCAAAGTCACTGTTGTGTTGTGTTTTACAAAAAAAGCTTGTTTTCTCCTTTTCTTTTCAATATTTGCGCAATGTCACTCAAAGTATATTCAAATGGTGATTACTAAGGAACGGAATAAGGTAGAAACATACTTTTTTTTCTCTAATAAAAGAATGGAATTCAATCTTTCATGTGGTACCCACATTGCTTATGTAGTAAAAGAACACAATATTCTGTTTGCCTTGAAAGATGAGTCAAAATGCTCGAAATCGGCTGGCGCTGTGCTTTTTTTTTTTTTTTTTTTTTTTAAATAACAGAATCAATTGATAATAAATTGAATCGATTATCCCGTTGATTATTCAAGTATCCGGAAAAATATTGACGGTTCATTAGTAAACACAAGAGCATGCCATGCTTACTTACCATGTTGTTCACATTCACGGAATATCTATGACTTTTGAGGGTGTATGGCTTTTAAAGGCAGGGCCTGGCCTAGTGGGTGTCAGAAAAAGAGTTTGCTGGCGAACCCGATTGTAAGATCTTCTTCAAATATTCGAGAATAAACCTATAAACGTGTAAACGTTATATATATATATATATATATATATATATATATATATATATATATATATACGTTATATAAAAATATTATTTATTTATTTATTTATTTATTTATTTATTCAATCGCCTAATGATTAATTTATTGATGTAAACTTTATTTACTTGTATACTCACTTATTAGGGCCCGAGCAGCGACCGCTGCGAGGTCCCTATTGTTTTTGTAAAAATTATTATTATTATTATTATTATTATTATTATTATTATTATTATTATTAGGGCCCGAGCAGCGACCGCTGCGAGGTCCCTCTTGTTTTTGTAAGAATTATTATTATTCTTCTTCTTCTTCTTCTCCGTAAACGATCGCATTTTTGAGGGCCTAAACATTTACGAAAACTCACCAAACTTTGCAGTCTCTTCGGGCCCGGCGAAAAATTTGATATTATGTAGTTGTCATAACAACGCGACTCTATAGCGCCACCTAGCGTAGAAAAATAAAAACCAATCCCGGCCCGTTTGAGCTAGAGCTACGAAAATTGGCAGGCACGTGTAGCACTACGAGACGCACAAAAAAGTCAGTGGAAGCCATTTCCTAAAATGTACAGGAAGTGAGCTATGAATTTTTTAATGTCCAATTTTGGCCTATTTTGGCACATTCACTGTGGTCATGCTTTTTCCCCCTATGCAAACATTTTTCATCCCATTGACTTTAAACTTGGCATTTATCATCTCAAGACTTAAGAGAAAAACTAGGCAAAAAATCTTGCGTTTTCGAAATACTATATGACGGGGGCGGGGCATCAAATATTGCCTTTAAAATTTCATTTGTCCAGAAAGAGCAAATGCTGAATAACTCCCATGTACAAGCTCCAAAAAATCTCAAACTTCTCAGGCAACGTAATAGTCACGGCCTGAAAACACCTATATGAAAAAATTCAGTTATACATATAGCGCCACCTAGTGGTTACAATAAATGTCATACTTTACGTTTTTAGCTACTGTGCTGAGCTCGTTGAAGGGATCCAGTTGAAAATTGGTCAGAAAAGCCTTAAGATGTTGATGATGCCCCACACCGAATATTGTAACTTTTCGCCAAAGGGCGTGGCCGCTACGGTGACGCAAAGTCTGAAGATTTTTCGTGACAATAAAAGCTGCATGAACTTGACCGAGATGATCCTATCTTCTCAAAATTTCACACATTTGATGAGAGTCCAGCCCTAAATACATCTACGAACTTATATTTCATCTAACTGATAGCGCCACCTAGTGGCAATTTTTTTTCTTACGAATTTTCTTGTACATTTTTCTCCAAACACGTTAACTGGACCAACCTCATATTTGCTCAGATGGGGGTTTCGGCCTTCATGATGTCACAACACGAAGTTTGTGAGTTTTCGCGAATCGCTGTGGGCGTGGCTAAGCACTGTTCGCCAAGAAAACAACGCTAGTTTTGATAGTCTAAACATGCGCAGAAACTCATGAAACTTGGCACACACATCTGGCCTGGCAAAATGAGCAATATTTTATCATGTATTGTCCTATTTTTACAAAAATGACTCAATAGCGCCCCCTAGAAATCTTTAACGAAGCAGCCCCGATTGTACGTTTAAGCAAGATCTACGAAAATTTTTAGGTGTATGAGGGAGTCCAAGACCTACAAAAAAGTCTCTTGGACCCATGTGCTAAAATGAACAGGAAGTGAGCTATGAATTTTTGAATGTCCCATTTTTGACGATTTTTGCACATTTTCAGGGGGCATACTTTTGCCCACTTCTCCTACACATTTCATCCGACTGACTTTAGACTTGACCTGGACCATGTCAAGACCTGAGCCAACTACAGGCAGAAAAATCTTGACTTTTGGAAATACTATATGATGAGGGCGGGGCATCAAATTTTG
This sequence comes from Festucalex cinctus, assembly GCF_051991245.1. Classification (NCBI taxonomy): domain Eukaryota; kingdom Metazoa; phylum Chordata; class Actinopteri; order Syngnathiformes; family Syngnathidae; genus Festucalex; species Festucalex cinctus. Next base: position 18,072,658 of record NC_135419.1, read on the forward strand.
TGTTTCGCACTGAAAAAGGATATGCTTAATAACTCCCCGGTACATGCTCCAAAAAATCCCAAACTTGACATGTATGTTTATAGTCAAAGCCTGAAGGTATCTCTATGACAAAATTCAGTTATATATGCAGCGCCACCTAGCCCTTCAGGCGTGAAAAAAAAATACCCCACATACGGTATTTTGTACAAAAAATGTCAACTCATTCTAAGTGTGATAACTCCCATGTTCAAGCTCCAAAAAATCTCAAACTTCTCAGGCAACGTAATAGTCACGGCCTGAAAGCATCTATATGATAAAATTCAGTTATACATATAGCGCCACCTAGTGGTAACAATAAATGTCATACTTTACGTTTTTAGCTACTGTGCCGAGCTCGTTGAAGGGATCCAGTTGAAAATTGGTCAGAAAAGCCTTAAGATGTTGATGATGCCCCACACCGAATATTGTAACTTTTCGCCAAAGGGCGTGGCCGCTACGGTGACGCAAAGTCTGAAGATTTTTCGTGACAATAAAAGCTGCATGAACTTGACCGAGATGATCCTATCTTCTCAAAATTTCACACATTTGATGAGAGTCCAGCCCTAAATACATCTACGAACTTATATTTCATCTAACTGATAGCGCCACCTAGTGGCAATTTTTTTTCTTACGAATTTTCTTGTACATTTTTCTCCAAACACGTTAACTGGACCAACCTCATATTTGCTCAGATGGGGGTTTCGGCCTTCATGATGTCACAACACGAAGTTTGTGAGTTTTCGCGAATCGCTGTGGGCGTGGCTAAGCACTGTTCGCCAAGAAAACAACGCTAGTTTTGATGGTCTAAACATGCGCAGAAACTCATGAAACTTGGCACACACATCTGGCCTGGCAAAATGAGCAATATTTTATCATGTATTGTCCTATTTTTACAAAAATGACTCAATAGCGCCCCCTAGAAATCTTTAACGAAGCAGCCCCGATTGTACGTTTAAGCAAGATCTACGAAAATTTTTAGGTGTATGAGGGAGTCCAAGACCTACAAAAAAGTCTCTTGGACCCATGTGCTAAAATGAACAGGAAGTGAGCTATGAATTTTTGAATGTCCCATTTTTGACGATTTTTGCACATTTTCAGGGGGCATACTTTTGCCCACTTCTCCTACACATTTCATCCGACTGACTTTAGACTTGACCTGGACCATGTCAAGACCTGAGCCAACTACAGGCAGAAAAATCTTGACTTTTGGAAATACTATATGATGAGGGCGGGGCATCAAATTTTGTGTTTCGCACTGAAAAAGGATATGCTTAATAACTCCCCGGTACATGCTCCAAAAAATCCCAAACTTGACATGTATGTTTATAGTCAAAGCCTGAAGGTATCTCTATGACAAAATTCAGTTATATATGCAGCGCCACCTAGCCCTTCAGGCGTGAAAAAAAAATACCCCACATACGGTATTTTGTACAAAAAATGTCAACTCATTCTAAGTGTGATAACTCCCATGTTCAAGCTCCAAAAAATCTCAAACTTCTCAGGCAACGTAATAGTCACGGCCTGAAAGCATCTATATGATAAAATTCAGTTATACATATAGCGCCACCTAGTGGTAACAATAAATGTCATACTTTACGTTTTTAGCTACTGTGCCGAGCTCGTTGAAGGGATCCAGTTGAAAATTGGTCAGAAAAGCCTTAAGATGTTGATCATGCCCCACACCGAATATTGTAACTTTTCGCCAAAGGGCGTGGCCGCTACGGTGACGCAAAGTCCGAAAATTTTTCGTGACAATAAAAGCTGCATGAACTTGACCGAGATGATCCTATCTTCTCAAAATTTCACACATTTGATGAGAGTCCAGCCCTTAAGACATCTACGAACTTATATTTCATCTTACTGATAGCGCCACCTAGTGGCAATTTTTTTTCTTACGAATTTTCTTGTACATTTTTCTCCAAACACGTTAACTGGACCAACCTCATATTTGCTCAGATGAGGGTTTCGGCCTTCATGATGTCACAACACGAAGTTTGTGAGTTTTCGCGAATCGCTGTGGGCGTGGCTAAGCACTGTTCGCCAAGAAAACAACGCCAGTTTTGAGGGTCTAAACATGCGCAGAAACTCATGAAACTTGGCACACACATCTGGCCTGGTAAAATGAACAATATTTTATTGTTGATTGTACTATTTTTACAAAAATGACTCAATAGCGCCCCCTAGAAATTTTTAACGAAGCAGCCCCGATTCTACGTTTAAGCAAGATCTACGAAAATTTTTACGTGTATGAGGGAGCCAAAGACCTACAAAAAAGTCTCTTGGACCCATATGCTAAAATGAACAGGAAGTGAGGTACGAATTTTTGAATGTCCCATTTTTGACGATTTTTGCACATTTTCAGGGGGCATACTTTTGCCCACTTCTCCTACATGTTTTATCCGACTGACTTATGACTTGACCTGGACCATGTCAAGACCTGAGCCAACAACAGACGGAAAAATCTTGACTTTTGGAAATACTATATGATGAGCGCGGGGCATCAAAATTTGTGTTTCGCACTGAAAAAGGATATGCTTAATAACTCCCCGATACATGCTCCAAAAAATCCCAAACTTGACATGTATGTTTATCGTCAAGGCCTGAAGGTATCTCTATGACAACATTCAGTTATATATGCAGCGCCACCTCGCCCTTGAGGCAAAACAAAAAAATACCCCACATACGGTATTTTGTACAAAAAATGTAAACTCATTCTAAGTGTGATAACTAAGTCATTTATGAATATTCTTTTACTTTCCACCACTCAAAATGTTCACTGGCATTAGACTTATCCAAACATGTACTTTTTTATTTATTTTTGATAGCCTCTAATGGACATTAAAAGCAATATCGTGAATGAAGGATATGCTTAATAACTCCACGGTACATGCTCCAAAAAAATCCCACACTTGACATGTATGTTTAGAGTCAAGGCTTGAAGGTATCCCTATGACAACATTCCATTATATATACAGCGCCACCTAGCCCTAGAGGCATAAAAAAAAATACACCAACTTAACGGTATTTTTACAAAAAAAAAAAAAATCCACATGTCAAGGTTTATCATGCCATTTTCAAAGAAATTCTGCTTCCAATGTGCCGTACCTAAACTTGCCAGTACCCCAACGTGCCAGTACCCCAACGTGCAAGTACCCCAACGTGCAAGTACCCCAACGTGGCCCGGGCTGCGAGGGCCCTTTATAGCTGCTCGCAGCTCTAGTTATTATTATTCTTCTTTATTCTCCGCAAACGATCGCGATTTTGGGTACCTAAACATTCACGAAAACTCACCGAACTTTGCACACTCCTCAGGCCCGGCGAAAAATTTGATATTATTAAGTCGTCATAACAATGCGACTCGATAGCGCCCCCTAGCGTAGAAAAATAAAAACCAAGCCCGGCACGTTTGAGCTAGAGCAACAAAAATTGGCAGGCACGTGTAGCACCCCGAGACGCACAAAAAAGTCTATTGGGACCATGTAGCTAAAATGTACAGGAAGTGAGCTATGAATTTTTTAATGTCCAATTTTGGCCGATTTTGGCACATTCACTGTGGTCATGCTTTTTCCCCCTTTGCAAACATTTTTCATCCAATTGACTTCAAACTTGGCATTTATCATCTCAAGACCTGAGAGTACAACTGGGCAAAACATCTTGCCTTTTTGAAATACTATATGACGGGGGCGGGGCATCAAATATTGCCTTTAAAATTTCATTTGTCCAGAAAGAGCAAATGCTTAATAACTCCCATGTTCAAGCTCCAAAAAATCTCAAACTTCTCAGGCAACGTAATAGTCACGGCCTGAAAACATCTATATGATAAAATTCAGTTATACATATAGCGCCACCTAGTGGTTACAATAAATGTCATACTTTACGTTTTTAGCTACTGTGCTGAGCTTGTTGAAGGGATCCATTTGAAAATTGGTCAGAAAAGCCTTAAGATGTTGATCATGCCCCACACCGAATATTGTAACTTTTCGTCAAAGGGAGTGGCCGCTACGGTGACGCAATGTCTGAAGATTTTTCGTGAAAATAAAAGCTGCATTAACTTGACCGAGATGATCCTATCTTCTCAAAATTTCACACATTTGATGAGAGTCCAGCCCTAAAGACATCTACTGACTTATATTTCATCTAACTGATAGCGCCACCTAGTGGCAATTTTTTTTATTACGAATTTTCTTCTACGTTTTTCTCCAAACACGTTAACTGGACCTACCTCATATTTGCTCAGATGAGGGTTTCGGCCTTCATGATGTCACAACACGAAGTTTGTGAGTTTTCGTGAATTGCTGTGGGTGTGGCTAAGCGCTGTTCGCCAAGAAAACAACGCCAGTTTTGAGGGTCTAAACATGCACAGAAACTCATGAAACTTGGCACACACATCTGGCCTGGTAAAATGAGCAACATTTTATTGTTGATTGTGCTATTTTTACAAAAATGACTCAATAGCGCCCCCTAGAAGTTTTTAACGAAGCAGCCCCGGTTGTACGTTTAAGCAAGAACGACGAATATTTTTAGGTGTATGAGGGAGCCCAAGACCTACAAAAAAGTCTCTTGGACCCATATGCTAAAATGAACAGGAAGTGAGCTACGAATTTTTGAATGTCCCATTTTTGACAATTTTTGCACATTCACAGGGGGCAGACTTTTGCCCACTTCTCCTACACGTTTCATCTGACTGAGTTAAGACTTGACCTGGACCATGTCAAGACCTGAGCCAACGACAGGGGGAAAAATCTTGACCTTTCGAAATACTATATGATGAAGGCGGGGCATCAAAATGTGTGTTTCGCACTGAAAAAGGATATGCTTAATAACTCCCCGGTACATGCTCCAAAAAATCCCAAACTTGACATGTATGTTTATCGTCAAGGCCTGAAGCTATCTCTATGACAACATTCAGTTATATATGCAGCGCCACCTAGCCCTTGAGGCATAAAAAAAAAATACCCCACATACGGTATTTTGTACAAAAAATGTAAACTCATTCTAAGTGTGATAACTAAGTCATTTATGAATATTCTTTTAGTTTCCACCACTCAAAATGTTCACTGGCATCAGACTTATCCAAACATATATATATTTTTATTTATTTTTGATAGCCTCTGTGGACATTAAAAGCAATATCGTGAATGAAGGATATGCTTAATAACTCCACGGTACATGCTCCAAAAAAAATCCCACACTTGACATGTATGCTTATAATCAAGGCCTGAAGGTATCTCGATGACAACATTCAGTTATAAATACAGCGCCACCTAGCCGTTGAGGCTTATATAAAAAAAAATAAAAAAAATACCCCACATACGGTATTTTGTACAAAAAATGTACACTCATTCTAAGTGTGATAACTAAGTCATTTATGAATATTCTTTTAGTTTCCACCACTCAAATTGTTCACTGGCTTCACACCGATCCAAACGTATGTACGTTTCCATTTTGTTTTATTCATTTTTGATTGCCCCTTTGGACAATAAAAGTAAACATTGTGCAATGAGTACAACGAGCGATGATGTGTATATACACTTTTACAAAAAAATACCAATCAGGGCAACTCATTGCCTAAAAATAAATAAGGACGCTGATTTTTGCAGGTCTTAACAATCACCAAAATCCGTTGAGCTTGACACTGGCAAAAAAAATATTCTACATGTAAACGTTTATTATGCCATTTTCAAAGAAATTTTGCTTCCAATATGCCAGTACCCCAACGTGCCAGTACCCCAACGTGCAAGTACCCCAACGTGCAAGGACCCCAACGTGGCCCGGGCTGCGAGGGCCCTTTATAGCTGCTCGCAGCTCTAGTTAGGGCCCGAGCAGCGACCGCTGCGAGGTCCCTCTTGTTTTTGTAAGAATTATTATTATTCTTCTTCTTCTTCTTCTCCGTAAACGATCGCATTTTTGAGGGCCTAAACATTTACGAAAACTCACCAAACTTTGCAGTCTCTTCGGGCCCGGCGAAAAATTTGATATTATGTAGTTGTCATAACAACGCGACTCTATAGCGCCACCTAGCGTAGAAAAATAAAAACCAATCCCGGCCCGTTTGAGCTAGAGCTACGAAAATTGGCAGGCACGTGTAGCACTACGAGACGCACAAAAAAGTCAGTGGAAGCCATTTCCTAAAATGTACAGGAAGTGAGCTATGAATTTTTTAATGTCCAATTTTGGCCTATTTTGGCACATTCACTGTGGTCATGCTTTTTCCCCCTATGCAAACATTTTTCATCCCATTGACTTTAAACTTGGCATTTATCATCTCAAGACTTAAGAGAAAAACTAGGCAAAAAATCTTGCGTTTTCAAAATACTATATGACGGGGACGGGGCATCAAATATTGCCTTTAAAATTTCATTTGTCCAGAAAGAGCAAATGCTGAATAACTCCCATGTACAAGCTCCAAAAAATCTCAAACTTCTCAGGCAACGTAATAGTCACGGCCTGAAAACACCTATATGAAAAAATTCAGTTATACATATAGCGCCACCTAGTGGTTACAATAAATGTCATACTTTACGTTTTTAGCTACTGTGCTGAGCTCGTTGAAGGGATCCAGTTGAAAATTGGTCAGAAAAGCCTTAAGATGTTGATGATGCCCCACACCGAATATTGTAACTTTTCGCCAAAGGGCGTGGCCGCTACGGTGACGCAAAGTCTGAAGATTTTTCGTGACAATAAAAGCTGCATGAACTTGACCGAGATGATCCTATCTTCTCAAAATTTCACACATTTGATGAGAGTCCAGCCCTAAAGACATCTACGAACTTATATTTCATCTAACTGATAGCGCCACCTAGTGGCAATTTTTTTTCTTACGAATTTTCTTGTACATTTTTCTCCAAACACGTTAACTGGACCAACCTCATATTTGCTCAGATGGGGGTTTCGGCCTTCATGATGTCACAACACGAAGTTTGTGAGTTTTCGCGAATCGCTGTGGGCGTGGCTAAGCACTGTTCGCCAAGAAAACAACACTAGTTTTGATGGTCTAAACATGCGCAGAAACTCATGAAACTTGGCACACACATCTGGCCTGGCAAAATGAGCAATATTTTATCATGTATTGTCCTATTTTTACAAAAATGACTCAATAGCGCCCCCTAGAAATCTTTAACGAAGCAGCCCCGATTGTACGTTTAAGCAAGATCTACGAAAATTTTTAGGTGTATGAGGGAGTCCAAGACCTACAAAAAAGTCTCTTGGACCCATGTGCTAAAATGAACAGGAAGTGAGCTATGAATTTTTGAATGTCCCATTTTTGACGATTTTTGCACATTTTCAGGGGGCATACTTTTGCCCACTTCTCCTACACATTTCATCCGACTGACTTTAGACTTGACCTGGACCATGTCAAGACCTGAGCCAACTACAGGCAGAAAAATCTTGACTTTTGGAAATACTATATGATGAGGGCGGGGCATCAAATTTTGTGTTTCGCACTGAAAAAGGATATGCTTAATAACTCCCCGGTACATGCTCCAAAAAATCCCAAACTTGACATGTATGTTTATAGTCAAAGCCTGAAGGTATCTCTATGACAAAATTCAGTTATATATGCAGCGCCACCTAGCCCTTCAGGCGTGAAAAAAAAATACCCCACATACGGTATTTTGTACAAAAAATGTCAACTCATTCTAAGTGTGATAACTCCCATGTTCAAGCTCCAAAAAATCTCAAACTTCTCAGGCAACGTAATAGTCACGGCCTGAAAGCATCTATATGATAAAATTCAGTTATACATATAGCGCCACCTAGTGGTAACAATAAATGTCATACTTTACGTTTTTAGCTACTGTGCCGAGCTCGTTGAAGGGATCCAGTTGAAAATTGGTCAGAAAAGCCTTAAGATGTTGATCATGCCCCACACCGAATATTGTAACTTTTCGCCAAAGGGCGTGGCCGCTACGGTGACGCAAAGTCCGAAAATTTTTCGTGACAATAAAAGCTGCATGAACTTGACCGAGATGATCCTATCTTCTCAAAATTTCACACATTTGATGAGAGTCCAGCCCTTAAGACATCTACGAACTTATATTTCATCTTACTGATAGCGCCACCTAGTGGCATTTTTTTTTCTTACGAATTTTCTTGTACATTTTTCTCCAAACACGTTAACTGGACCAACCTCATATTTGCTCAGATGAGGGTTTCGGCCTTCATGATGTCACAACACGAAGTTTGTGAGTTTTCGCGAATCGCTGTGGGCGTGGCTAAGCACTGTTCGCCAAGAAAACAACGCCAGTTTTGAGGGTCTAAACATGCGCAGAAACTCATGAAACTTGGCACACACATCTGGCCTGGTAAAATGAACAATATTTTATTGTTGATTGTACTATTTTTACAAAAATGACTCAATAGCGCCCCCTAGAAATTTTTAACGAAGCAGCCCCGATTCTACGTTTAAGCAAGATCTACGAAAATTTTTACGTGTATGAGGGAGCCAAAGACCTACAAAAAAGTCTCTTGGACCCATATGCTAAAATGAACAGGAAGTGAGGTACGAATTTTTGAATGTCCCATTTTTGACGATTTTTGCACATTTTCAGGGGGCATACTTTTGCCCACTTCTCCTACATGTTTTATCCGACTGACTTATGACTTGACCTGGACCATGTCAAGACCTGAGCCAACAACAGACGGAAAAATCTTGACTTTTGGAAATACTATATGATGAGCGCGGGGCATCAAAATTTGTGTTTCGCACTGAAAAAGGATATGCTTAATAACTCCCCGATACATGCTCCAAAAAATCCCAAACTTGACATGTATGTTTATCGTCAAGGCCTGAAGGTATCTCTATGACAACATTCAGTTATATATGCAGCGCCACCTCGCCCTTGAGGCAAAACAAAAAAATACCCCACATACGGTATTTTGTACAAAAAATGTAAACTCATTCTAAGTGTGATAACTAAGTCATTTATGAATATTCTTTTACTTTCCACCACTCAAAATGTTCACTGGCATTAGACTTATCCAAACATGTACTTTTTTATTTATTTTTGATAGCCTCTATGGACATTAAAAGCAATATCGTGAATGAAGGATATGCTTAATAACTCCACGGTACATGCTCCAAAAAAATCCCACACTTGACATGTATGTTTAGAGTCAAGGCTTGAAGGTATCCCTATGACAACATTCCATTATATATACAGCGCCACCTAGCCCTAGAGGCATAAAAAAAAATACACCAACTTAACGGTATTTTTACAAAAAAAAAAAAAATCCACATGTCAAGGTTTATCATGCCATTTTCAAAGAAATTCTGCTTCCAATGTGCCGTACCTAAACTTGCCAGTACCCCAACGTGCCAGTACCCCAACGTGCAAGTACCCCAACGTGCAAGTACCCCAACGTGGCCCGGGCTGCGAGGGCCCTTTATAGCTGCTCGCAGCTCTAGTTAGGGCCCGAGCAGCGACCGCTGCGAGGTCCCTATTGTTTTTGTAGAAATTATTATTATTATTATTATTATTATTATTATTATTATTCTTCTTCTTCTTTATTCTCCGCAAACAATCGCGATTTTGGGTACCTAAATATTCACGAAAACTCACCAAACTTTGCACACTCCTCAGGTCCGGCGAAAAATTTGATATTATGAAGTCGTTATAACAACGCGGCTCTATAGCGCCCCCTAGCGTAGAAAAATAAAAACCAAGCCCGACACGTTTGAGCTAGAGCAACGAAAATTGGCAGGCACGTGTAGCACCCCGAGACGCACAAAAAAGTCTATTGGGACCATGTAGCTAAAATGTACAGGAAGTGAGCTATGAATTTTTTAATGTCCAATTTTGGCCTATTTTGGCACATTCACTGTGGTCATGCTTTTTCCCCCTTTGCAAACATTTTTCATCCAATTGACTTCAAACTTGGCATTTATCATCTCAAGACCTAAGAGAACAGCTGGGCAAAACATCTTGCCTTTTCGAAATACTATACGACGGGGGCGGAGCATCAAATATTGCCTTTAAAATTTCATTTGTCCAGAAAGAGCAAATGCTTAATAACTCCCATGTTGAAGCTCCAAAAAATCTCAAACTTCTCAGGCAACGTAATAGTCACAGCCTGAAAACATCTATATGACAAAATTCAGTTATACATATAGCGCCACCTAGTGGTTACAATAAATGTCATACTTTACGTTTTTAGCTACTGTGCTGAGCTTGTTGAAGGGATCCATTTGAAAATTGGTCAGAAAAGCCTTAAGATGTTGATCATGCCCCACACCGAATATTGTAACTTTTCATCAAAGGGCGTGGCCGCTACGGTGACGCAAAATCTGAAGATTTTTCGTGAAAATAAAAGCTGCATTAACTTGACCGAGATGATCCTATCTTCTCAAAATTTCACACATTTGATGAGAGTCCAGCTCTAAAGACATCTACTAACTTACATTTCATCTAACTGATAGCGCCACCTAGTGGCAATTTTTTTTCTTACGAATTTTCTTCTACGTTTTTCTCCAAACACGTTAACTGGACCTACCTCATATTTGCTCAGAGGAGGGTTTCGGCCTTCATGATGTCACAACACGAAGTTTGTGAGTTTTCGCGAATTGCTGTAGGCGTGGCTAAGCGCTGTTCTCCAAGAAAACAACGCCAGTTTTGAGGGTCTAAACATGCACAGAAACTCCTGAAACTTGGCACACACATCTGGCCTGGTAAAATGAGCAATATTTTATTGTTGATTGTGCTATTTTTACAAAAATGACTCAATAGCGCCCCCTCGAAATTTTTAACGAAGCAGCCCCGGCTGTACGTTTAAGCAAAAACGCCGAATATTTTTAGGTGTATGAGGGAGCCCAAGACCTACAAAAACGTCTCTTGTACCCATATGCTAAAATGAACAGGAAGTGAGCTACGAATTTTTGAATGTCCCATTTTTGACGATTTTTGCACATTCACAGGGGGCAGACTTTTGCCCACTTCTCTCACACGTTTCATCCGACTGAGTTAAGACTTGGCCTGGACCATGTCAAGACCTGAGCCAACGACAGGGGGAAAAATTTTGACTTTTCGAAATACTATATGATGAGGGCGGGGCATCAAAATTTGTGTTTCACAATGAAAAAGGATATGCTTGATAACTCCCCGGTACATGCTCCAAAAAATCCCAAACTTGACATATATGTTTATCGTCAAGGCCTGAAGTTATCTCTATGACAACATTCAGTTATATATGCAGCGCCACCTAGCCCTTGAGGCATGAAAAAAAAATACCCCACATACGGTATTTTGTACAAAAAATGTACACTCATTCTAAGTGTGATAACTAAGTCATTTATGAATATTTTTTTAGTTTCCACCACTCAAAATGTTCACTGGCATCAGACTTATCCAAACATATATATATTTTTATTTATTTTTGATAGCCTCTATGGACATTAAAAGCAATATCGTGAATGAAGGATATGCTTAATAACTCCACGGTACATGCTCCAAAAAAAAATCCCACACTTGACATGTATGCTTATAATCAAGGCCTGAAGGTATCTCTATGACAACATTCAGTTATAAATACAGCGCCACCTAGCCCTTGAGGCTTATATAAAAAAAATAAATAAATACCCCACATACGGTATTTTGTACAAAAAATGTACACTCATTCTAAGTGTGATAACTAAGTCATTTATGAATATTCTTTTAGTTTCCACCACTCAAATTGTTCACTGGCTTCACACCGATCCAAACGTATGTACGTTTCCATTTTGTTTTATTCATTTTTGATTGCCCCTTTGGACAATAAAAGTAACATTGTGCAATGAGTACAACGAGCGATGATGTGTATATACACTTTTACAAAAAAATACCAATCAGGGCAACTCATTGCCTAAAAATAAAAAAGGACGCTGATTTTTGCAGGTCTTAACAATCACCAAAACCCGTTGAGCTTGACACACACACTGGCAAAAAAATATTCTACATGTAAACGTTTATTATGCCATTTTCAAAGAAATTTTGCTTCCAATATGCCAGTACCCCAACGTGCCAGTACCCTAACGTGCAAGTACCCCAACGTGCAAGGACTCCAACGTGGCCCGGGCTGCGAGGGCCCTTGATAGCTGCTCGCAGCTCTAGTTAGGGCCCGAGCAGCGACCGCTGCGAGGTCCCTCTTGTTTTTGTAGGAATTATTATTATTCTTCTTCTTCTTCTTCTCCGTAAACGATCGCATTTTTGAGGGCCTAAACATTTACGAAAACTCACCAAACTTTGCAGTCTCTTCGGGCCCGGCGAAAAATTTGATATTATGTAGTTGTCATAACAACGCGACTCTATAGCGCCACCTAGCGTAGAAAAATAAAAACCAATCCCGGCCCGTTTGAGCTAGAGCTACGAAAATTGGCAGGCACGTGTAGCACTCCGAGACACACAAAAAAGTCAGTGGAAGCCATTTCCTAAAATGTACAGGAAGTGAGCTATGAATTTTTTAATGTCCAATTTTGGCCTATTTTGGCACATTCACTGTGGTCATGCTTTTTCCCCCTTTGCAAACATTTTTCATCCAATTGACTTCAAACTTGGCATTTATCATCTCAAGACCTGAGAGAACAACTGGGCAAAACATCTTGCCTTTTTGAAATACTATATGACGGGGGCGGGGCATCAAATATTGCCTTTAAAATTTCATTTGTCGAGAAAGAGCAAATGTTTAATAACTCCCATGTTCAAGCTCCAAAAAATCTCAAACTTCTCAGGCAACGTAATAGTCACGGCCTGAAAACATCTATATGATAAAATTCAGTTATACATATAGCGCCACCTAGTGGTTACAATAAATGTCATACTTTACGTTTTTAGCTACTGTGCTGAGCTTGTTGAAGGGATCCATTTGAAAATTGGTCAGAAAAGCCTTAAGATGTTGATCATGCCCCACACCGAATATTGTAACTTTTCGCCAAAGGGCGTGGCCTCTACGGTGACGCAAAGTCTGAAGATTTTTCGTGAAAATAAAAGCTGCATTAACTTGACCGAGATGATCCTATCTTCTCAAAATTTCACACATTTGATGAGAGTCCAGCCCTAAAGACATCTACTGACTTATATTTCATCTAACTGATAGCGCCACCTAGTGGCAATTTTTTTTCTTACGAATTTTCTTCTACGTTTTTCTCCAAACACGTTAACTGGACCTACCTCATATTTGCTCAGATGAGGGTTTCGGCCTTCATGATGTCACAACACGAAGTTTGTGAGTTTTCGCGAATTGCTGTGGGTGTGGCTAAGCGCTGTTCTCCAAGAAAACAACGCCAGTTTTGAGGGTCTAAACATGCACAGAAACTCATGAAACTTGGCACACACATCTGGCCTGGTAAAATGAGCCATATTTTATTGTTGATTGTGCTATTTTTTACAAAAATGACTCAATAGCGCCCCCTAGAAGTTTTTAACAAAGCAGTCCCGGTTGTACGTTTAAGCAAGAACGACGAATATTTTTAGGTGTATGAGGGAGCCCAAGTCCTACAAAAAAGTCTCTTGGACCCATATGCTAAAATGAACAGGAAGTGAGCTATGAATTTTTGAATGTCCCATTTTTTACGATTTTTGCACATTCACAGGGGGCAGACTTTTGCCCACTTCTCCTACACGTTTCATCCGACTGAGTTAAGACTTGGCCTGGACCATGTCAAGACCTGAGCCAACGACAGGGGGAAAAATTTTGACTATTCTAAATACTATATGATGAGGGCGGGGCATCAAATTTAGTGTTTCGCAATGAAAAAGGATATGCTTGATAACTCCCCGGTACATGCTCCAAAAAATCCCAAACTTGACATGTATGTTTATCGTCAAGGCCTGAAGTTATCTCTGTGACAACATTCAGTTATATATGCAGCGCCACCTAGCCCTTGAGGATTAAAAAAAAAATACCCCACATACGGTATTTTGTACAAAAAATGTACACTCATTCTAAGTGTGATAACGAAGTCATTTCTGAATATTCTTTTAGTTTCCACCACTCAAAATGTTCACTGGCATCAGACTTATCCAAACATATATATATTTTTATTTATTTTTGATAGCCTCTATGGACATTAAAAGCAATATCGTGAATGAAGGATATGCTTAATAACTCCACGGTACATGCTCCAAAAAAAATCCCACACTTGACATGTATGCTTATAATCAAGGCCTGAAGGTATCTCTATGACAACATTCAGTTATAAATACAGTGCCACCTAGCCCTTGAGGCTTATATAAAAAAATATAAAAATACCCCACATACGGTATTTTGTACAAAAAATGTACACTCATTCTAAGTGTGATAACTAAGTCATTTATGAATATTCTTTTAGTTTCCACCACTCAAATTGTTCACTGTCTTGACACCGATCCAAACGTATGTACGTTTCCATTTTGTTTTATTCATTTTTGATTGCCCCTTTGGACAATAAAAGTAACATTGTGCAATGAGTACAACGAGCGATGATGTGTATATACACTTTTACAAAAAAATACCAATCAGGGCAACTCATTGCCTAAAAATAAAAAAGGACGCTGATTTTTGCAGGTCTTAACAATCACCAAAACCCGTTGAGCTTGACACACACACTGGCAAAAAAATATTCTACATGTAAACGTTTATTATGCCATTTTCAAAGAAATTTTGCTTCCAATATGCCAGTACCCCAATGTGCCAGTACCCCAACATGCAAGTACCACAACGTGCAAGGACCCCAACGTGGCCCGGGCTGCGAGGGCCCTTTATAGCTGCTCGCAGCTCTAGTTATTATTATTCTTCCTCTTCTTCTTCTTTATTCTCCGCAAACGATCGCGATTTTGGGTACCTAAACATTCACGAAAACTCACCGAACTTTGCGCACTCTTCGGGCCCGGCGAAAAATTTGATATTATGAAGGCGTCATAACAACGCGACTCTATAGCGCCCCCTAGCGTAGAAAAATAATAACCAAGCCCGGCACGTTTGAGCTAGAGCAACGAAAATTGGCAGGCACGTGTAGCACCCCGAGACGCACAAAAAAGTCTATTGGGACCATGTAGCTAAAATGTACAGGAAATGAGCTATGAATTTTTTAATGTCCAATTTTGGCCTATTTTGGCACATTCACTGTGGTCATGCTTTTTCCCCCTTTGCAAACATTTTTCATCCAGTTGACTTCAAAATTGGCATTTATCATCTCAAGACCTAAGACAACAACTGGGCAAAAAACCTTGACTTTTTGAAATACTATATGACGGGGGCGGGGCATCAAATATTGCCTTGAAAATTTCATTTGTCCAGAAAGAGCAAATGCTTAATAACTCCCATGTTCAAGCTCCGAAAAATCTCAAACTTCTCAGAAAACGTAATAGTCACGGCCTGAAAACATCTATATGATAAAATTCAGTTATACATATAGCGCCACCTAGTGGTAACAATAAATGTCATACTTTACGTTTTTAGCTACAGTGCTGAGCTCGTTGAAGGGATCCAGTTGAAAATTGGTCAGAAAAGCCTTAAGATGTTGATCATGCCCCACACCGAATATTGTAACTTTTCGCCAAAGGGCGTGGCCGCTACGGTGACGCAAAGTCTGAAGATTTTTCGTGACAATAAAAGCTGCATTAACTTGACCGAGATGATCCTATCTTCTCAAAATTTCACACATTTGATGAGAGTCCAGCCCTAAAGACATCTACGAACTTATATTTAATCTTACTGATAGCGCCACCTAGTGGCATTTTTTTTTTCTTACGAATTTTCTTCTACGTTTTTGTCCAAACACGTTAACTGGACCTACCTCAGATTTGCTCAGATGAGGGTTTCGGCCTTCATGATGTCACAACACGAAGTTTGTGAGTTTTCGTGAATTGCTGTGGGCGTGGCTAAGCGCTGTTCGCCAAGAAAACAACGCCGGTTTTGAGGGTCTAAACATGCACAGAAACTCATGAAACTTGGCACACACATCTGGCCTGGTAAAATGAGCAATATTTTAATGTTGATTGTGCTATTTTTACAAAAATGACTCAATAGCGACCCCTAGAAAATTTTAACGAAGCAGCCCCGGTTGTACGTTTAAGCAAGATCTACGAAAAATTTTAGGTGTATGAGGGAGCCCAAGACCTACATAAAAGTCTCTTGGACCCATATGCTAAAATGAACAGGAAGTGAGCTACGCATTTTTGAATGTCCCATTTTTGATGATTTTTGCACATTTACAGGGGGCATACTTTTGCCCACTTCTTCTCCACGTTTCATCCGACTGAGTTAAGACTTGACCTGGACAATGTCAAGACCTGAGCCAACGACAGGGGGGAAAATCTTGACTTTTCGAAATACTATATGATGAGGGCGTGGCATCAAAATTTGTGTTTCGCAATGAAAAAGGATATGCTTGATAACTCCCCGGTACATGCTCCAAAAAATCCCAAACTTGACATGTATGTTTATCGTCAAGGCCTGAAGTTATCTCTATGACAACATTCAGTTATATATGCAGCGCCACCTAGCCCTTGAGGCATGAAAATAAAATACCCCACATACGGTATTTTGTACAAAAAATGTAAACTCATTCTAAGTGTGATAACTCAGTCATTTATGAATATTCTTTTAGTTTCCACCACTCAAAATGTTCACTGGCATCAGACTTATCCAAACATATATATTTTTTTATTTATTTTTGATAGCCTCTATGGACATTAAAAGCAATATCGTGAATGAAGGATATGCTTAATAACTCCACGGTACATGCTCCAAAAAAAATCCCACACTTGACATGTATGCTTATAATCAAGGCCTGAAGGTATCTCTATGACAACATTCAGTTATAAATACAGCGCCACCTAGCCGTTGAGGCTTATATAAAAAAAAATTAAAAAAATACCCCACATACGGTATTTTGTACAAAAAATGTACACTCATTCTAAGTGTGATAACTAAGTCATTTATGAATATTCTTTTAGTTTCCACCACTCAAATTGTTCACTGGCTTCACACCGATCCAAACGTATGTACGTTTCCATTTTGTTTTATTCATTTTTGATTGCCCCTTTGGACAATAAAAGTAAACATTGTGCAATGAGTACAACGAGCGATGATGTGTATATACACTTTTACAAAAAAAATACCAATCAGGGCAACTCATTGCCTAAAAATAAATAAGGACGCTGATTTTTGCAGGTCTTAACAATCACCAAAATCCGTTGAGCTTGACAGACACTGGCAAAAAAAATATTCTCCATGTAAACGTTTATTATGCCATTTTCAAAGAAATTTTGCTTCCAATATGCCAGTACCCCAACGTGCCAGTACCCCAACGTGCAAGTACCCCAACGTGCAAGGACCCCAACGTGGCCCGGGCTGCGAGGGCCCTTTATAGCTGCTCGCAGCTCTAGTGTTTGTTTTGTTCTTGTTTTCCTTATCTTATTCTTTACTGAGTGACCGATTTCTGTTCCATGTACATGTATACAGCAATGCTTGTTTTAAAGTGCTTTATAAATAAAGTTGAGTTGAGAAATATTACTTACTTGTCACCTTTTTTTTGGGCACTTTGCAAATGTCGTCACCAGTAATAAAACACACACAAAAACAACATAACTCTGCAATGCAGAATGTTTTTTTAATGACTCCATCCTTATTGTTTCTTGTATTTTTTTTTTAAACGTAGCAGAGCAACTAATTGAAAGCGAGCAAGGAAGTTGTCTTCAACATCACAGCGAGATTAGCACGTGCATGGAGAAAAGTTTGAAAGGCGTCCAGTTTCTTCTAAAAATAGCCGGCATAAAGATCATGTGACCCTCAAGGCTGCAGGTCTTTTTTTCCTTGGCGGCCGCTTGAGTGCGGAAAACCTTCCAGGCCAAGACGGGACAGGACAAATAAACCCTGCCATGGCCTGAGAGAGAAAATAAAAAAAGAGGACTCATATTAACCGTGGTCAACTTTTATGAGGTGCAAAAAATAGTCTGGATTTTTCACTCGCCTCGTTCCATGTTGTGAATGTGAGGAAAAGGATGCTGCACATTTTGTGGGGTTAAAGGTAAGCATGCAGGACTATGTTGGGATTTTGTGTGTGACACATGTTAGTCAACAGTCACACCTGGCACGGATGTGGTTTCATGTTATTTGAGAAGAAGACTGATGGAACGTGCAGCTCATCAAAGTCCAACTTTATGTTCAACTGACAACAAAAAGTGTAAACGTTTTTTTTTTTTTTTTAAATTATGAGTAAAATCACGTGAAAGCAGAATTCATACACGTACATTAAACGCAAGCATGGCACTTGTATTTTGTCTGCGGTTCTGTGTTTGTTATCAATCATGCACGTGACCTCTGAGTTTGACGTCATCATGAGAAATTCACCGGTCAGGTCATTAGGTGCACTTACAGACTTTGGAGGCGAGATCTCAAGTGTATACACTTTTACATTAATAATAATAATAACACTAATAATAACACTAATAATAACAATATTAATAATAAAATACATGGAAAAAAGCCTAGTATATCGGATCTTATTGGTAGGTTACTAGGGCGTTTCGCTGTTTTCATGTTGCTATGGGTAACCGAAATAATAGGAACAACTCTCACTGGGCACTGCTACACACCACCGTCAACTACAACCACAAAAATGACGTCACCATAAAGCAAAATTCATAAAACGACGAATTAGGCTGGATTTGTGATACAATGGACCTCAGCAGGTGTACCTAATATTTTGATTATGGCAATCATTTTCATCTCTGTCTGTCTTGTCTGTCTCTCTCTCTCTCTCTCTCTCTCTCTCTCTCTCTCTCTCTCTCTCTCTCTCTCTCTCTATCATCCATCCATCCATTCAATCACATCAAAGCCGTCACGTGATCACCTCGGGAGCGAAAATGCGCAAAGAGCGCGGCCACGACCAGACGCAGCTTCTCGACACCAGCCCTAAAAAAAAAAACAAAAAAAAAAAAAACTCACTTTGCCACATTCACGTCAGCAGAAAGAGGGCATAATATAATAATTCGATTTTCTTTATTAATTAATTAATTTATTTATTTTGAAATGTAGTGCGACCGATGGGAGTCAGCCAATCGTCGTGCGCGTGACGTGTAGGGAGCGCGCTGGTGTTGCGTATCCTGTTGATTGCGAGCGAAGAAGGGAAAAAGGCTCAGCACAGCCAGACGGTTCGAAGATTCAGACCGAGAAGAAGCCACACCGGATGGCCTCACTCGAACCTTTTTGTTTGTACACACAAGCCCCCCCCCCCCTTTTCTCGTTTTGGGAGCCCCCCCTTTTTCTTTTTTTGCGCGCGCGCGTCGTGCTTTTTCTCTCGCGTCTATGCAAGTGAACGACATTGATGGTGGGGTAGCTTTTGTCCACGTGCATTGATGTAGCACGCAGCGAGGACGAGATAAGGTAGGGATCGTGGAAACGCACGCAGACACCCTTGTTTGCCATTTGTAGTCCACGCAGCAGTTTGTCTTGACTGATCGAACCCCCCTCCACGCGCAAACACACACACGCACGAGCAAGAGGCAACCATTGTCTCCTCGCATGCCTCCCGTTTGCGCGTGGAGAAGCAAAACGGGGTGAAAATGCAATCCGGGTGACTCTTTGTCCACCCGCCGTCTCTCTCCATACAGAGCCCTTATCTCAGCACGTGGGAAACCCGCGGAAGGATTTGATTGATGCCAAGTCAACCATCAACAAGGATTCTTGTCTAAATCGGGAATTACGCATCCAAACTGGGATCTATGAGCGGAAAAGTGGCCAAGCCTAAAGAAGACAAGGATGCCTCCAAGGGTAAGTGGCCAGTCGCTTTTCGTTTTGGCCTTGCACTGAATGCTTGATTAACAAACCAAATAATAACAAATAGGAATGAAGGTTGTCCTTGCATTCATCACCCCCCTTGCATGGTGCACCGGGTCACTGTGAAGCAATGATGGTGAGCTGTTGTCAGCATGTGGACGCCGCAGGCCCACATTGTTGTGCACGATGAGCTTTTTTTTGTTTTTTGTTTTGGTGATTGCAATGCCGCAAGCCAATCATAGCACGCATGTAGATTGGAGACGGGAAAAGAAAAAATGGGATGGAGACGTGTCCATTGTCTCCTCCTGACATCCTGTAGAATTGTCTTCATCAACTAGAAGGGAAAAAAATATATCATACATTTGAACCCTTTTATTTTTTTGCACCCAATTGGAGTGGCCGTTGATCGCCATGGCGACACGGCGGAGTCGGGGTTACCAGAGAAACCGGTGCATGCACACAACGGACACAAGCAAGCGCAAGTGCAACTTGACCAATCGCGTTGTCGGGTTTTCCTGCTCATTCGATGCGAACTGGCAAGTTTGAATCGATTAATTACGCCTGATTGGTTTAGTGTGAAATAGATGCTACAAGTCATTTCAGTATCAATCTGGCCTGGGGTGTTTTATTTTATTTTTCCAATATGTGAAGTGATTCAAAGTCAAACATTTAAAAGGATAGTTTGGATTTTTTGGACATGAATCTCTATTTCATCCTCACCTCCAGTGTGTGCGATCAGCACTGACTTTACCCCTGACAGCGTTCTGTGACACGAGTTCTGGTATGGTTTTGGTCGAGAGGAAAATTAGTCCGGCAAGTCGGCTGGGGTCAAGTAAATAAAGCGTTTTTCTTCTGAAAACAATTTGTGTTCAAAAGAGTGATACATTTGCGTCACAAAACTTCGCCCTAAAAAAAGTCAGACGCCATTACCGCCGGGCACTATTTTTCCTGTTCGTTCGTTCGTATCACTGCGCGGCGCCCCACATACAGCTGATAGATGCACACTACAAGTTGTTTATCTTTTTGAAGGCGGAAGGCGCGACTATCGGCTGTCTGCAGCGCGACGTGCAGTGATACGAACGAACAAAAAAATAGTGTCCGGCGGTAATGGAGTCTGATTTGATTATTTTTTTTTTTATTTTTTTTTTTTAGGGCAAAGTTTTGTGATGCAAATGTATCACTCGTTTGAACACAAATTGTTTTTCAGAAGAAAAACGCTTTATTTACTTGACCCCAGCCAACTTGCCGGACTAATTTTCCTCTCGACCAAAACCGTACCAGAACTCGCTGTCAGGGGTAAGCCAGTGATGATCGCACGCCAATGGAGGTGAGGATGAAATTGAGATTCATGTCAAAAAATCCAAACTTTTCCTTTAAGCTCGTATCCCACTAAGGGGCAAACGTTTGCGAAGGTAGCAAATGTTGACTTCTCGTCGGGGTTTGTTCAAAGTTTCGATCGTTTGCTGGACCGTTTGCCAGCAGTTTTTTTTTTTTTTTTTTTTTTTTTTTTAATGGATTTTCTTGTTCAAAATGGTTTTGTGACCAGAAAAAAAACTGCTGCCAAACGTTTGCGAGTTTGTATGAACCCCGACAGGAAATCAACATTCGCTTTAGCTTTTTTTGGAAAACGTTTTGCTTACAGTGTGACACGTACCCGCTCTACTTCTGTCACAATATTTGGACTGCTATCCGAACGGGTTTGTTTTTGTTTATTTTTGTATTGGCGTGTAAACACAAACTACTGTTCTTTTGAGGAAAAGGACATTTGGAATGTAACCTCAACAGCTTAAAACAAGTTTGACGTTCTGCCAAATTTGTCGACATGTGGGGGGCGGGGGTGGGGTGAGGTGTGAGGCTTATTGTTACTGACATATTTGGTGACACGTACTGGACTAGATTGAGGCCACACTCCTTTATGCTAAACTGTTTGACAATCGCCACTAGTGTGTGTGTGTGTGTGTGAGAACATTTGAAAGCACATAATACATAAGCACTTCCATCGAGAGCAATTTTTTATTTATTTTTTTTAAAGAGTAATATTAGCCTTATGGTTAGTTCACGACACTTGAAATGAGGCAACTTTTTTTAAAGCGTGCGTCTGTTTTTGTGCTGACAAGCGAGTGTGAGAAATGTGCCGGCAAAAATTGATTTGGAGATTAACCTGAAGAGCATCTTTCCCTCTTGAACTCCCCCTCCAAATCAATGGCCGCCGTCCGTGAATGGCTGACTCACTCAACTTCCGTGGCACGGGCTTATCCAAAATACATCTTCACCTTTTTTTTTTTTTTTCCCACGCAGTGAGATCCACAACAAGACATGGCATAAAAACAAAAGAATGTTGAGCAGTTTGTGGTCTAAAAAAAGGACATCATGACATCATCCGTATAAAGTTGAGCTATACAGCCGTGTGATGTCAACGATGGGATCCGTTTTGACAGTTTTTATTGATGGAAAACAGAAGGCTACTAAACCATAATTTGCATTTTGGTTTCATATTCAACGCATACGCGTGCCATTGTTAGCATTAGCCTAGCTTGAGATGTGTTGATAGTTGTTCATTGCTGAAATTGTGTTATGCGTAATTTCAACAGTTTCAGGTAATTTGATGTCACTGAATCAAAACATGACCTTTCATCCCCCCACCCCACCCAAAATTAGCTTTTTTTTTTTTTTTTTTTTTTAAACCCCCTCCTCTCTTCCCCAGTTTTTTTTTTCAAGATAAGTTAGAAAATTGGTGTTCTTTTTTGCTGCAATTCAGTTCAAATTTTTTTTTTATCATAAACTTTGCATACATGACTGTATTCTCTATTTTTTATGTTACACCCTAGCAAGGAGAAAATATTTTGCGCCCCTTATCTCGCCACCGTGATTTATAAATTATATCATTTGTATGTGAAATGTCTGCAGATGAGCAAATATTCCTTTCACACTGACAATGAGCGCCACTGCCACCTACTGTAGTGGATGTGCAATTACACTTTTCATCTTCCTTCTTCCTCCTCCTCCGCCACATGTGACGCGGGCGGACGTGTCGAAGGGATCGTCGCCGATATCAACACCCGTGATTCACGTCGCGTTGGCTTCCTCGCCGTCCTTGTGAAGCTAACGCGGGGCGACAAAGTGATGCGCGGACGCATGACGCACGCACGCACTCCCCATCGGCTCTGCAGCGCTTTCGTTGCTGAGCCGGAAAACTTCCAGTCTTGTTTGCACGGCGAGTATTCACATCAGAGCGGTGCCGTTTGTCTTCACGGCAAGAACTCGGGACACAAGTCACGTCTTACCTTTTGCCATTTTTTTGTTTTTGTTTTTTGTTTTTGTTTTTTGCAGCAGTCTGTTGACGTTACCTTTTAAAAAGTAATTATAGTTGCTCATTACTTGCTTAAAGTAACTGAGTTAGTAATTAAATTACTTCATCATAAATGTGACTTGTGACCAGGCAAAGTATCTATTTTCATCCATCCATCCATTTTCTTGACCGCTTATTCCTCACAAGGGTCGCGGGGGGTGCTGGCACCTATCTCAGCTGGCTCTGGGCAGTAGGCAGGGGACACCCTGGACTGGTTACCAGCCAATCGCAGGGCACACAGAGATGAACAACCATCCACACGCACACCTAGGGACAATTCGGAGCGCCCAATCAACCTGCCATGCATGTCTTTGGAATGTGGGAGGAGACCGGAGTACCCGGAGAAGACCCACACAGGCACGGGGAGAACATGCAAACTCCACCGAGGAAGGCCGGAGCCTGGAATCGAACCGGAGTCCACAGAACTGGGAGGCGGACGTGCTAACCACTCGTCCACCGTGCCGCCCAGTAACTATTGTACTATAAGTTTTATATCAAATCATTTGGAATTATTTCATTTATTTATTTATTTATTCATTCATTCATTCATTCAAAGGAATTCAAATTATGTCCAGGCTATATAGGGTGTTATCCATCCATCCATTTTCTTTCCTCACTAGTTTGACGGGGATGCTGGAGACTATACCAGCCGGCTCCGGGCAGTAGGTGGGATACACCCTTAAGTGGTTGCCAGCCAATTGTACCCGGAGAAGACCCACACAGGCACGGGGAGAACATGCAAACTCCACCCAGGAGGACTTGATCTTGCGTCCTCAGTACTGGGAGGTGGACGTGCTAATCACTCAGCTACCTATAGGGTGTTATATATTATATATTATTATGTTCTGGATTTGGATCCCAAAAACATAGACACAAGAGTTTATTTGCATAACATCAAGAGGCGTGGAACTAACTTGACTTGACCAGAAACAACTAGAAGGCATTGAGGAAAAGAGGAGCAGGTGGCCAGCTGGACAGAGGAATAATCAGACAAAATACACATTTCTCAGTTAGGCTTATATAGACAGTGAATCGATCAGATTGGCTGTGGCTAGACATGTGGGTAACAGGACTGACATGGAATTATGTGATTGGCTGTTGACCAGATAAAGAAATTAAAGATTCTTGATATCACAAATCTCCTGACATCACATAGCTTAAGACCAGTTGAAACTAGAAGCCGGTTAGATCAGTTCAAAACAGACACTTGACCTCACGGTCATGATCCAAACATAACCCTTGCATGACCCAAACTTAACCCTGGCATGACCCAGTCATGACAATTATACATTTTGTGATTATAATGTTATATAATATTTGGGTGAGTATTTGGCACACAAATAACCTCACTACATAATGACAATAAATGATGATCTACAAGAAGTAGCAAACGTATGCACACTCTTTACTGAAGTACAGTGACTATTACAGAAAAGTCAACACACCCCTGTTAAATTGGCAGGTTTTTGTGTCAATGGCAGGAAGTTGGGTCAAAAAGAACCACGTTTATGTCAAAAAATGGCCCAATCCAATACCTGGGTCAAATTGACCCAATTCCTGGGTTGTTGTGCACAAAACAACCCCAAACATTGGCTTGTTTCATGTTGATTGAGTTGGATTGTTTTGTACAAAACTGAGAAAATTGGGTCCAAGTAGTCCCTTTTTTTTTAATCCTATTTATTTATTTATTCATTTATTAAAACCCGACTGTGTGCGACATTAAGGGAAGTAGAAATAAGTGAAATAGCGGGGGTTGCCTCTGTTTGACCTCAAATTTCAGCTGTTCCTTTAGGCTTTTCCTGACTTTTTTGGGGGGGGGGCTGGAGAGCTTTAAGGTTCACTGGTTTTTAACATTGTTCATTAATCTCTTATTCTAGCTTGACTAAAAT
The DNA here is from genome assembly GCF_051991245.1 of Festucalex cinctus. NCBI lineage: Eukaryota > Metazoa > Chordata > Actinopteri > Syngnathiformes > Syngnathidae > Festucalex > Festucalex cinctus. The sequence continues at coordinate 18,097,648 of NC_135419.1, forward strand.
TGACTGAAAACTGTCACCATTTTAAAGTGGATTTTAACCACATATAAACTTTAGTCATTCTAGTAGGCTTTTCCTGGCATGGTCTTCTTTAGGTTTTGTGCTAACAGAACAGTCTTAAGTTTTTTTTGGTGATAAGGTGTGTGTGTGTGTGTGTGTTTTTTTTTATTTTTTATTTTTTTTTTATTTTTTATTTTTTTAAAGTTTATTTTAGTTTATATTTTGTAATTATGACTAAAAAGTAAATCCTTGATCTTATCGGACCATGACATTTTCCTACATGTGTTCAGGAGATTTTGTTACAGGTTGTACAGTACATTAATAGCATTTTGAAATTGTCTCATTTTGGGGGGATACATTACATAAAGCTGGCATTTGAACAGGGGTGTGTAGGCATTTTACAGCCACTATATCTTAAAAATCTTCATGAGTCTTCACAACCGGGCCAGCAGGCTTGAGCACCTTCTTCCCAGAATTAAGACATTTCCCGTTCTGCATTTGGCACTCAAACGCAGCATATATTTTGTCACTGCATCCACGGTACATGTTGTTTTCCCTGTCAAAATGGTCTCCCGGTAACTTCTGACGCAGATCAGGCGTCGGCGCCCGGAGCAAAGTGACTCGCCTCGCATCAGAGATGTGCCAGTCTCCGTCGCGTGTTGGGGGAGTTCGTCCTCGCTTCCTGTGTCAGCTCGGGTTTGGGAGCCATGCCGTTGACACGTGATTGGTGCATTTTGGATTTCGGTTGTCGGATCAAAATGATGGGAAAGCTTTGTTTAACCTTCACCATCTCATTGTTTGATCTGAAATTTGTTGACTCTTGATCAAGTGAGCACCAAAAATGACACCTCATTAATGATTGTACCTTGAAAGTTCTAAATAACATGATGTCATACTTGCACTTTTGCCAAAAGAAAGGCCGTCCTTTTTTTGGTTTTGATAATTGCTAATCGTCCGCAAAGTGCCACTTATCAGTCGATTCTCTAGCACACCATCAATGTACCTTACCACCTATATCATAATTATGCAGTTGTACCTCCCACTGAAGGCAGCCATCCGTCCTGTTTTGATCTCGGCACCGATGGCGTCAAAATCCTGCGTGGCAAGGCGGTAGCTTTCCTTCAGTTTAAATTGGATTTGCTCTCAAACAGCTGCGGCTGTCAAGCTCTTGCGTGGCGAACATATTTCTTCGCCGCTCTTCTTCTGCCAATGTATCATTTTTGCCTGTCAAATATTTCGAGATCACAATTTTCATGTGAGCGACAGTATTTTATTTTTTCCGTGTAGAGGAATCAATCATGATTATTGATGAGGTCCGAGTGGGTAGAGCAGATGTAGGGGGAGAACCCATCCATCCAATTTCTATAGCGGTGGTCGTCATTAGGGTCACAAGTGAGCTGGAGCTGATTTGGGTGAGAGGCAGCAGCAGCTGCGCACAACTTGGCCTGCTCGCCAATCAATCGCACGGCGATATAGACAAGCAAGTGTTCACATTCACACCTATGGATAACTTGGAGTCCAGTCACCCTAAGATAACATGACAACTCCACAAAAAGAACTCAACCAAGATACTTTAGACCAGTGCGTTTTTCAAGCTATGGCTCGGGGGGCCGTCTGTGGTCTACAGGTCCATTTTTAAGCGACCTGCGTCATGTACCAAAAAAAATGGCATCTGCTACTAATAAATTTTATATACTCTAGAGCAGGGGTGTCAAACTCATATTAGCTCATGGGCCGCATGGAAGAAAATATATTACCAAGTGGGCCACATCGGTAAAATAACGGTATATAACTTATATACGATTACCGTCATTTATACGCAGATTTTCGTGGACCAGCCCTAAATTACAGAACTCAAGTGTAATTATGTTGTTCCGAAGAATAACACAAATGCTAATGGAACACGGCAACACTTTCCCGGTATACGTTCCGGACGTGTTAAATCGACCTGTTTTGCATATATATTGTATGCATTCCCAGAATGCATTGCCTGGCGTATTTAATGACGTTATAAGGACGCTAATCCTTGTCATATCGATTTGTGTTAACAGTAATTGAATTTGTGTCGTATTTAACACATTTATGTTGGTCTATGATTTAAAATAATAATAACAATTAAACAAACCATAACTTTAAGTTGTGTGAAAAAAATGACATCCAGGACAATTCCCCGTACGTTGCATTGCTCGTCTGAGAACTGCTTGTGAAATTACAAATTTTCTATATTTTGATTGTGGCCGGCTGATTAATTAGTCCGACATTACAATGTTATTTATTTATTTTATTTTTTTGTAACTTTACAAAATCATCTCGCGGGCCGGATTAAACCCCTTTTGCGGGCCTGATCCGGCCCGCGGGCCTTATGTTTGACACCCCTGCTCTAGTGCTTTTCTGAATATGGAAAGAAGCAAATTAAATATTTAAAATTAAACAATTCTCTTCTAGTGTTGTTAAAGCGTTAAATAATTAATCCAAAAAAGTTATCGCATTAATCATGTATTAATCACAATAATTTTCAAGTTAAAGGTAGCACCGGATGTTTGAGCAATAAACATAACTACATGCATTAAAAGCATTTAATGAATGTTTGCGTGTGACATTCAGAATATTTGTTCACGCCAAACTATTGGTCATTTTTTTTCCCATTTTAAATTATGCAAGTAATTAACTGATTAGAAAAGGAGGAGGATGAGTCTGGGCAGTGGATACATTTTTTTTTTTTTTTAAACCGACGTCCTCATAACATTAAAAACATTAACACATAACAGGTGCTCTTTAAATGTAAAAAAAAAAGCTTTTTTCATTAGGCAAGGCAAGTTTATTTGTATAACACATTTCATAAACAAGGCAACTCAATGTGCTTTGCACAAGGAAAGACAACACAACAGTAGTTACCAAAATTCAGAGCAAAGAAGACAAAACAAAAGTAGGTTACAAAAATTACTAAAAACATACATTGAACATTAGACGGCAAACTTTTAAAACATTTATCGTAATGAAGTTAAAAAACGAAACAAAACATGATTTAAAAGTCCTTAATCAAAGGTATGTGAGGAAGCAAAAATTTTAACTTGGATTTCAAAGCATTTACACTCGGGGCTGACTTCACTTCTGTTGGCAGCCTATTCCATTTGTGTGCAGCACAACGGCTAAATGCAGCTTCACCATGTTTGCTTCTTTTTAACAATTATGCTGATTTTGTAATTGTGGAATGTAATAATTGGAATTGTAATTTAATTTTGATTAATTGCACAACCCTAAACTGTAATTTTTATTTTATTTATTTTATTTTTTTTTAAGTAAAATTGTTTCCTTCAATTTCTGCTCTGTGTCAAGGTCCAAATTGTGAAAATATCACATCATGTAACTGCTTTAAAAAAATGGTCAGCTTGTGACAGGTTGCTCCTGTTTTGGTTCCGAATGTAGAGCTGGGATTTGGCAGCTGTTCAGCGCAGGGGCTGATATTTCCGGGTCTGTTCCAGGGTCTCGACCACCCCAAAATCTTGTAAAACCTTAACCTGCTCAGGTAGCAGTTTTTAAGTGGCCCTGGTATCCTTTGATTTTTCTGTATGTGGCTCTCGGAGGAAAAGGTTTACACATCAGTGCTAAGGTGTCATAAAGGTTTATTACAATAATAATAATAATAATTGTTGTTGTTGTTGTTGTTGTTGTTGTTGTCTCACAAAACTGTACAAATAGTAAAAAAAACAAAAATCAACCAAGTGATCGATCATAACTTGAAAACCTCCTAAATTGGCGCACTTGTAAGTCGAGGTATCACTCTATTTTGTAAGTCTTGTCCAGCCTCATAATTGCATCATTTTGTAGATTTGGTATTGCAAGTTGTATTTGTTGTTGTTACGTCACCTCTGCCAGAAGTGTTTTGCCCTCCAAGCCTGTAAACACTTGAATATTTTTAAATATTCTAGTGCATTAGTCAGCACATGCGTCTGTAATCTGCACAGAGCTTCTGAGGTGAACGGCTTTTGGGAGCTCAGCGCCCGCTGGAACCGGTTGCGTCCACGCAACTGGCCAAAAACAATTGCGGCCCGGCTCGAGTTTCTTGTACCGCGAGTGACCCTGTTGGCTGCCTCGCTGCCGCTATTGTTTTCACTCACGGAGCCGCTGACGCTTTTAATCTGTGAATGTGAACGCATCTGGCCGCGCGTCGACGCTCTCTCGCACGGACGCGGGCGGAAGACGCAATCGCGCGTCACAAACTTGGCGCCGCTGCTAACGATGTTGAGGGTCAAGTATTGATTGACTCGTTGATCGTCAAACTGCGTTGTTTTCAACGATGATGCGCGATCTCATCAAAAATAATGGCCTTGTTTTTAGAAGGTAACGGATTAGTACCTCAGGATTTGGGGATTATGGAAAATGTTACTTTCAGAAATGAACAAAGTGGTGCGACGCGAGTTTAATCCCGTGGAAATATAATCCTCATAATTGTGGTGATGTTTGTATATAACAATGACGCGTTCGCTCAACTGAACATGACACGTTCCTCTAGAACCGCCGGTCAGCACTTTAATGGAGATGTGAGGACGTTATTGGCTTAATATCACTTTAAAAAAGAAAAAAGAAAAAAAGAGATGACTTCAGCAGAAAATGTCTGTTTTTGGCATCCACTTTCTCATTGGCCAAAATGACCTTGTCAAAATCTATCTATCCATCATCTCAGCATCAATCTCTTTTCAGAAATCTATTAGCAGAGGTAAAAAAAACAAATTCTCTATCTTCTGCACTCTTGGAAGTGAGCTGGAGCGGGTTTATTTTTAATAGACGTAACCCACTTAAGAATATTTCATCACATTTGCCTCAGTTGGGAATCTTCTTGCAAAACGTAACGCAACCAGCATCTGATATTTTTCTTGGTATTGCGTTTTTTTTTCCATGCGCCGCAGCGATTAGCTGGCACGACTGCGTTGTGCTTTTGTGGGATGCGAGGGCACGCGGAGGTCACCCGAGTTGATTATTAATGCTAAATGAGGCCGCCGCCACAGAACTGAGACCAATCGGAAGGCTGTCATGTGGAATTATTGTCGTTTAAAAGTGAGTGAGATCTGTGATGGAGACGCTAGCGATGAATTTTTTTTAAATTTTTTTTCTCCATGCCCAAGCGGAGGTCTCAACACTTACAATATGTTGCTTGCAAAGGTTTCACAGCATTTTGACATTTTAAATCCCACCCAGGATTAATAGTTGCTGTGGACATGAACTAATTAAAGTTGGTGGAAAACTATAAAGGGGATTAAGTCCAAGCATAGGAAAGCGAGGCGATAAGGCAGGACCAGGACGAATAAACATAGGCTGGAGGTTCCAAGCTGGAACTGAGCAAGCCTGGGGAGGAACGAGTCCGACTGGCTACGAGCACAAGTGATTGTTTCTCCGTTGAAGGTGGGTTATAGTGATTGCTGGCTCCTTAACTTTCAGGCCGTAAACTCTGCAGCCAAGGTTCACCAAGTGGTCAGCGGCAGATCTTCTCAGCATGCGTATTCCAGAATATTCCAAACGAGGACCGGCTCTCTTTCATGCAGGCTGATACTAGTACTGTTGGTGATTTACACGGGATGAGATGAAGAACCATAAACACTGACAGCCTCTTGCTTGTCACGGTAGCCAGATAAAATGAAATAAACTGTTCTGACAGGAAAAAAAAAGAAACACACAATACGAAAACTCTTTATTTAAAAAAAAAAAAAAAAAAAAAAAAAAAAAAGTCACTCTAAAAACAGTTGGCTTAAACTTTAACCCAACTGTTGGTTCTTTTAAGTGTTAAAGGATCAACCCAACTTATTAGTTATCCATTTGATCCAACTTTATGTTATTCATTTAATCCAAAAAGTTTGGTCAAATTAACCACTTTTAACACGACTTTTTGGGTTATTCATTTAACTCAAAACCTTGGGTCAACCCAAAATATGTTTTCCCACAACCCCATTGAATTATTAAGATAACATTGTATATATGAATGAACTCTTCTCCCATACATAAGATTGTTTTGTGACTTACGCCTTTGACCCAACTTGTTGGGTTATTCATTTGACCCAAAATGTTGGGTCAAATGATTAAGCTGCAAAACAACCCCAAAATTGTTTAGGTTACTTTAGGTACAGGTTTTGTGCAAAACAACTTGACTTTGTTGTTGTTTTGACCCAACTTTTTGATGTTAAATGTTTAACCCAAAAAGTTGGTTTGGTCCATTTTTGACCCAATTTGGGTACCATAATTTCCGGACTATAAGCCGCGACTATAGTCACCCGCTTTCAACCCTGCGCCTTATACAATGATGCGGCTAATTTATGCATTTTTTCTCTAACGGTCGCCAGGGGCGCTTGAGCACAAAAGGTAAGAGTGAGACAGGTGGAATATATGTGTCGAGGAAGACACAAGTTTAATGCAACTTCGAGCTTTGTGCATGAATAAAATGAGCACGAACAGACCCTCATCATGGAAAATACAAGAAGTCTCAGTCTAAGTGACTTTTACTGGTATGTTATTTTTAAGCAGCCCTGTTAGTTACTACCGTATTACTGCTGTGTTAATGCCGCGTCACAGGCACTGTTTGGAAAGAAAAGCTAAGGTATATTGTTAAACCTTTGAAAATGCTTTTGGTGTACCATCTTTCTTTGTAAATAGCTCATGTTTCAATGTGGGCACATGTGGCTTATAGTCAGGTGCGGTCATGTCTGGGGTCACGCCAGGGTTAAGTTTGAGTTCATGACCTCTTAAGTTGGGTTCATGACCGTGAGGTCAAGTGTCTGTTATGTACTGATGTAACAAGTGTCTGTTTTGAACTGATGTAACTAGCATCTAGTTTGAACTGGTTTTAGGCTATGTGATGTCAAGGGCTATATGATGTCAAGAATATTTAATCCCTTTACCTGGTCAACAGCCAATTGGATAATTCCATGTCAGTTCTGTTACCCACACGTCTAGCCACAACCAATCAGATCGATTCGTTGTCTATATAAGCCTCCTGAGAAGTGTGTGTCTTTGTCGGATTACTACTTCTGTTACCACTGTCCCTCTGTGCAACTCTTTGTTTCTCGTCTAGTCAAGTTTGTTCCATGCCTCTCGATGTGAATAAATAGTTAAAATCTTATTTGTGTCTGCGCTTTGGGATCCAACCTCCAGCACATGACAGATGCAGCTTATGTATGTACAAAATGCTTTTTCCTTTAGAAATGTACTGGGTGTGGCTTATAATCAGGTGGGAGAGTGTGGGAAGATGATCTCAAGCCAACCCTGAGGACCATATACTCAAATCAAATAGTTGAGTCCCTTTTGTGTGTCTTGAGGGGTCAGACTACAAAGTTTGTTGGATTAAAAAAATAAAATTGTAACAACCTGCACCAAGAGTAAGCACTTTGAAAAGCTGTTAATTAATGAAGGTGCTAAGTGACCCCGAAACCTTGAGAGAGATGCCACGCTCCCTGGGGGTTAATACTATTGATTGCATCGATCCGCGGGCCGCTCTCTCAAAGAGGCAGCAGCTTCATTAGGACGGTCATCTGGACACGCGCTCCGGATCGAGAAGTCCGCCATGCCAGAAAGTCCGGCCAACGTCTGGAAGCAATTACTGACATTTGTGGAAACACACGAGAAGGTTTTATTCATTTTTGATGAACGGAACTGACGGCAGGACACAAGTACGAACGGCGGCTAATTTTGACGACAAATGTGTCTGAAAGTTGATTCATGTCTTTTGTATTGGCTTCTTCTTGAAGTGGAATACAGATGATGACGTATAGTGGAAAGCCATTAGCACCATTCTGCAGGGAAAGCGAAGCCATTCAGCGCTGATGAGAAGGAAGGAAGGACGATGGAAGGCTCATGCAGCCCTGGTGATAATTTCCGAGAGGATGAAAGATGAAATGGCAGAATATTGGAATCCCAGCATATGGAACCCGCAGCTATTAGTTATCAACCCCTGCAATAAAACGCAGACGTATGCGCGCCTCTGAAAACGTTTTCAGTAGCGCTTTCTATTTGAGGAACATTTGAACAAACGGAGACGAAACGTATTGTGCTGATGACGGCTCCATATAGCGGCGAGCGATCCTTCACTGGTCCCCGAAGCCAATTTGACTGAGTCGAGAGAAGGCTGAACATCACGGCTGCCTGCCTGCCTGCCTGCTTCTCATCAGGGAGACGTCATTTACATAATGAAACGCTGCCACGGCAACCGCCGCATCACGCAAACGCGTGCTCGCAAGCTGTCCGTATGGAAAGACGCACTTGATTAGGGAATGAAGGGTGGGGGGGGGGGGGGCAGCTGCAAATGAGCCGTCCGCTGGGGTGTGAGGTGGGTGTGGCTTGCGACGCTTTCGTAGGAACTGATGTTGACCACAATTTCGCAGTCAGTGTGATTTTGAGTTTACTTAAGGACACATATCGGGGTACACACATATACTCATACTCCACTTTTTTTTAAAAATTTTTTATGGTTCTGCCCTAACCTGGCAATAGCCAGATAGATATTGCGCTTCACTCAAGGGAGTTCTCCACAATATCAATCTGGGACTGCTCCACGATGATTTGCTCAGGAAAGACAGGACATTCTTGACACGGAGCGAGAAGGTAGGACTCAGACGCAGAGTGTAAGTTGGCCAACAAGGCTGCAACTTTAATCCAATGGAACAAAAAACACCTCTCAAGGAGGGAAAAAAGGCAGAACAGAAAAAGCTCCAAACTGGAGATAAAACAAGGGCACTCAAAAACAGGGACAACTAAAGGCGCTCCGCTAGGGAGGAAAACAAGGGGCAAACTAAGGGCGCAAGACAAAGCAAGGCTAGACATCGAACGAGGACTGTGGAACAAGGGCTGTGAGGACGCTTCCATGCACTGAGATGTGACACTTCGGCAACGGAGGGGAGAATGCAGGTGGCTTTTATGTCCGGGTTGATTGGGAACAGGTGGTGGTGATCATGGGCGTGGACCGGTAATCAGTGAGCTGCAGGAAGGGTAAGTGACCTGGGGTGAGAGGAGAGTTAGGGTTTTCAAAGTAAAACAGGAAACATGGATAACAAAAACAAAAGCATGGGCCGTCACGCCGGTGGCGGCGTGACAATTCTGTACAATACTTCAAACCGATTGGACGATGCGGCATTATGAACGTTTGACCAATCACGGCCACGGATGAAAATGTCTTCGTTCTCATCGAAATGGGGGGTGGGGGAAGCACGAACATCTTACCAGCTTAGAAATGCACGAAGCGTCTCTCACTATTCAACAAGGAAATGGTGAGTAATTCTACAAGAACAGAATTAATTGCAGCGTCCATGTTAGGTTTGTTTGCCCCAGCGTCGGCGCTGGCTTCCTGGTTTTGTCACAGTTGCATATCCCGCCCCCAAATACGATGTCGCTTTGTGATTGGTCCAATCGGCGGAAATCAACGGGAGCGGTACAAGATGTATTCTCGGGAGTTTGTGAACACACAAATGCCGTCAGAATTCATCTTGCGAGAGCAAGGTTAGAACTGTCTGGCCATGAATAGAGAAAATCGATGAGTAATTGGCACTCCTAAAAGGATTATTATGCTAAGTAATAATTAAGTAATTGCTTATAGATGTTACAAGATATGTAGTGTCTGTTTCATTTTGTTGAAGATTGATTCAAGGTACCTAAAATGGGATGTGTACGTAGATTTTGTGACTAGTCATTGAAATGGTGTAATTCCCCCTCCCAAAATAAAACCATTTATTTATTGAATTTTTGGGGTGGGGGGCATTAAGTTCATGTTTCATCTACTACAGTTGACCCCCACACCTGCTGATTCACCTATTTGCAGATTTTATTAAAAAAAAAATCAATCTATAAAAAATAATATATATATATATATATATATATATATATATATATATATATATATATATATTATAAATGTTCTACTTTTTTTCCTTCCTTTGCAGTCTCACAGTGCTTGATAATCTTCCAGATTTTGGATACAAAT